>NW_013665711.1:59732-109780 GCF_000517525.1 Limulus polyphemus
TAGTCACGTGACTCGCTGACGCAACAGTATTCATACGAAAATGTAAACCCGTAGGCCTTCATGAACGCTAAATTTTCATGTTCTAAGTGAAGCTGGGTCAGTAAGTTGATGCTAGAAACCAACATTTACACATACACACGCACATGAGATGGAAACTAACAGGCGAAATAAGCAATTCATCTGATACTTCCTCAATTAAGAAATAACAAATATGTAATATTTTTGCACAGATTATACTTTTGCTCTAAAATATTCATTATATTCCGTAACAACTAAAAACGTGTATGAAGTTATTATCTTAGATGAGCAATAATAAAGTAAACTTAGCTATAAACATGAAAGACAATACAGAAATCCCGTAAAAGATGCTAAAATACTTTGTTTTAAAAGTTTATGTAATAAAATTATACTGATTAACTAAAATGACGACGTATGTGGATTTAGGCTTAGACTAGATTTAAAAGGACTTTTGAACAGATTAACAAGTAAATAAAAAAAGATTTACATTTTCTTACCATACCTTACAATATATGGTTCAAAATATCATTTAAATGTCATGTAAGAAAATCTGGCTTGGTTGTCACTTTCAGAATAATAACTCCCCTATGGAATGTTTGGAACAGCACTTCAAACGTACAGCCTCATGAATCTTACAACAGCTTAAGTCATGCTTAACGTTTTGTGCTTTTCTGGACCTGTTTTCCTCACAGACCTCATCCATTCAGCACCATCGATTTTTCTGTACGTCATATATTGAACGCCAGTCTAACTAACGCTTGAACTAATAACGTATATATTAGTATATTAAAAACAAGCAGTCCCACTTTTTTCTTGGGAATAAATTGACTTGATAATAGTTTAATCTGTTATGACTAAAAGTCTGTTCCCATTCTTATCAGCTTTAAAAATACGTTAATACACATACTCCTAAGGCTGTTATATACGATATTCTGAATTTAATGTTCTCTTAACGTTCTTGTTCAGCATGTGCATATTTTTCACAGAATGTTTTTTAAATTAGATTAAAATGATTTACACCATGGTTTACTCCATCGTTTGATTGACATGATGGACTATAAAGATCGGAACCATAATTTGTCGATGACTAACATAATGCACGTCGTAGAATTTTAGAATACAAGAAACTTGACGTAAAATTCATAGACTGGTATTGTGTAAAATCCATTGTTGTAAGCCAAGAGACTTGATGTACAATTCATTGACCAGCAGAGTGTAAAATCCATTCTTATAAGCTAAACTTCGTAAAACATAATTCATCGACTGGTACTGTAAAATCCATTGTTGAAAGTAAAGATTTTATTATAGTTAATTATAATACGTTATATGAATTTGCCTATTTTGCATGATATGATTTAATCTTAAAAAACAATGATCAAGATGAAGGAACATTAATATAAAATGTAGTGAAATTAATAAGCGTTACTCAAAACGTCAAAATAATTGTTTAAATGTAACCTAATCCTCTCCACCAATAAGAATATTTTGTTGTTGTTTTCGATTCACGGTGTCTATCAGTTATATTTGCATTTAATGAAATCTATATAAACCGCGATAACTATATTTCCATTGAAACGTTACGACTCATGGTTGTTTACTCCGATATACTTATCCAGCTGTTTGCTTGCCCGCTCTCCCGTCCGTCTGATTGGCTGTCTATTTTAGCAATCTGTCAATCTATCATCCTAGCCCCAATAAGTGTCTTTTTTAATTTTTCTTTCTTTTTTAGCAGTAGGAAGCAAGACAAGAATTAATGGATGATAGCAATCCTTTACTTTAGGCGTCGCACCTGAAGTGAAAAATGGCTCGCGAACAAAATAGTTTTTCAAGATGCCTGCGTATCTTTATATTAAAGAAGAGCCTGAAATTGTTGATTTATCTTTTTCCTTTCATCTTTATTAACATTCGTGTTTGAAAATGCAGTGGAGACATAATAAAAAATGGTGTCCGGTAATAATGGTATCGATAAATCGATAATAATGTCTTTAGTAATAAAGCAGATTTAAAAAGAAAAAACATGACACGACAACAATGGAAAATGGGGGAAAATATTACGTAAAAATTCTAAACATATTATTTTTCCGTTGTTTTACTTTGTGCGATGTCATTTTTTGTTTCCCATTTTTGCAGATTGTAATAAGCATGTTTTATTTTTAGATTTTACACCATGGAACATTACGCGCGAATAAATAATGGAAATCTAGAGCAGCCGAATTTCCACTTTTCACTCAAAATCTTACCTATTAATTTTGTTTCAAGAGTAAAATCCATTGAAGTTACTGATAGGGTGGTTTCAAAGCGCCGTGGAAAGCGAAACGTTCAAGTTAAATACGATACACGACAATGTACTTAAAACTGAATTAAATGAATTACAAGTTCTACAAAATAAAACTGCTTTTATACTGAAATAAGAGTTGCATGTTTGACATTTGTTGCGTAATTTGAGATAAAAAAAATCTTATTTTAAGACAAATAAACTTTAAGAATCTCCCCCCTCCAAAATAAGTTTGATCTTACCCGGGTCAAAATAAAGGATGCCCCGAAAGTGTGTTAACAAAACTGTTTACTTAGAAACAACGTCTACAAGAATTCTATTGTACCCATGGATATATAAATATATATTGTTAACATGCACAGACATGGCAGGAGTTTCACACATTTAAAAAAAAATAATAATAAATTTGTTTTAATATAATTTCCGACATCCCGTATAACTGATCAGATCAAATTCATGAAGATATGTGGACAACTTAGATAAAACGCATAAGGGCAAGTAATTATATTTAATAACATGATTATTTCTTGAGCATGAATATGTAGCCCGCTACATGATAGCACGCCCCCAGTGGCACAGCGGTATGTCTGCGAACTTACAACGCTAGAAACCGGGTTTCGATACTCGTGGTGGGCAGAGCACAGATAGCCCTTGTGTAGCTTTGTGCATAATTAAAAACAAACAAACATGATAGCACAAACGTGGGTTATACGAAACGATTTTATTTCAATCCTCCTAATAATTATATCGAAACTTATACTAATGTATAAACCAAATGAATAAATGAATTAAAAGTGAAGTAAAAACTGTGAAATCTTATCGCAGCGTAAGGAACTTAATGCACGTGCCATCTCGCCAATTATTCTTTAAATTATTATTTTTTCTTCTTCTTCTGTAGTATTCTTATATGAATCTTAACTTAAAAAATTAAACACCCAAATAATCTTACTCTTATATGTCAAAGTTCGTTCTCCTTATTTACTATGAGTGCGTTCAAAATAATTGGAAACTACTTCAATCTTCGTGTGTGGAACTGAAATATAGAGGTATCGAAAAGTTATAACAATGTACAGCTTTTATATATGCTCAGAGTGGAAATAATTGCCCTCAATATAGTAAATGTTTTTCATGTATATATTGTTAGAGTTCGAAGACGAACGTTTGCTTTATCGCTCACAACAGTAGAGAAAACAGGGGCAGATCCTGTCTGCTGCACAAATGGGGTCCAGGGATCGGTAGTTCCCTTGCAAGATTCTAAGGAGTAGCGCCCACCATGAGCGGTTACAGAGAAGTAAGAGTCTTTCATTGAAAGTTTTAAGTTTTCTTTGGTCTTAAGATCTGTTTAGAAGGATCTCATTTAAAGAAAACCTGAGGCACATTTACATTGTTTTCGCCATATAACTTATATTTCTGCATGATATCTCTTTTATTACACTGAAACCTATATTTCTTCTTGAGAACTTAAGCCTAACGACGCGATTCACTAATAATATTGCGCCTTTTATATACTTTTATTATAATTATGTTGCTCGAAATGAGATGGCTAAAATCCTTAATGTAATAGCGATTTAAGTAGATAAACAATCAAGATAACCCCCACACACCTTGAAAACCACAATAGCTTATTTACATTCAGATATGTATGTTACTATTTCCACATAAAACTGAACCTAACATATTTCAGCTTAAGTATAACTACAATTAAAAAGTTACCTTATTCCCCTCAAATTAATGAAAATTTCAACAATTTCGCCAGTTAAAAATATATAATGGCAAATACATAATTGTACATTTTCCAGTATCTAACCTTAGATCATAAACTCACTTCCTGTTTGTAGCACACAGAAAGTGACAATCGAGAAACACACACACACACAAACAATCGGAGAAATATCACGCAAGCCTCTCATTTTCTGGCATTCTTATCTTGATGTAAATGTTTACTCTTTTTTTTTTTCAAAACAAAAGTTATGACACGCTAAGTTTAGTTTCTGTTTCAGAGTCTTCACACAAAGCTACACAAATGCTATCTGTTCATGACCGTCCCTAATTTTTAACTGATAGATTAGGAAGGAAGCAGCTACTGTGCAGTATCCACCACCAACTCTTGGGGTATACTTGCCTGACCGAGTAATGAGTAGGATTCGACCATAATACTCGTCGCTCATCCACTGTTCTAAAGCGTGGAGCAAAATTTTGCGGCAACGGGAGACAAACCATTAACCCTTAGGTTTGGTGCGAACACGCTAACCGCTAAGCCACGTCTAGCATCTAAGTCTAGTTAATATAATACAAGAATAGACTTAAATTCCATAAAACCTTTTTTGAGGTACTTCATTTTTATTATTTTGCTATGAAGGTGGGACAAAAATATGATATTAATTTTATTCATTAATAAACACTATGCCCAATGCTTAAATTAAGTTACCGAAAACTCAATTAATTTTTGGACGCGCTCGTCAGAAGTATCTTTGCTTTAATGTCGAGTTCTTTGTGTGTGTCAGACAAATGTACGGATCACATTTTTATACCAGTTACAATATTATCAATTCAACTTCTTTATAATAGAAGCTAAAATAAAAGTAATTCTAGGCGTATGTTTTAAGTTACAGCAATATGAGACAATTCATCATAATATGACTGAGAATATTTTAAATATCTGGTTTCTAACTGGCACGAAACGGATTTCCAGTAAGACGAGTGTATAATAAGATTTAAACCACACATTGTCTAGTGTAAGCTGTTACTAATAAGTTTTCGATCAATACTAGAGCGCATCAGGCGCCCAGTTTTGTGTTAGTCATTTGAAAGACATTTAATTCGCGTGGTCTATAACTTATTACGCTTACAAACTCCTGCATATAATACGATATACAACAGACTTGATAAAATATTGTACAGAAGTGTACGTATATTAACCCTTCATTTCCAGTTGATTTAGAGTGGGTTTGCAACAAGAAATGTCATTAATGACTAGCAGTTGGACTACCAACTTAAACATATAATATGATTACAACAGACTTGATAAAGCATTGTATATGAGTGTACGTATATTAACCCTTCATTTCATATCATTCAGTGCAGGTTTGCAATAAGAAATGTACATTAATAACTAGCCGTTATCCGTATTAGGACAGTCATGAGTTACAAGTTAAGACACTTTGCAGTGTTTTAATAATGTTTCATCACACTATCTATAGAAGTATTCTCCTTTACTATCTTCTGTGTTATAACGCCATGTCACTTTAGACAAAAGACTTGAATACACATGAAGTGATGTGTAAACTATCGATTTTATGGTTTTATATATATATCATATCATCATGTCACTTTAGACAAAAGACTTAATTACACCTGATGTGATGTGTAAACTAACGATTTTATGGTTATATTTATATCATATCATCATGTTACTTTAGACAAAAGACTTAATTACACCTGAAGTGATGTGTAAACTAACGATTTTATGGTTATATTTATATCATATCATCATGTCACTTTAGACAGAATACTTAATTACACCTGAAGTGATGTGTAAACTAATGATTTTATGGGTATATTTATATCATATCATCGCCCCCCAGTGGCACAGCGGTATGTCTGCGGACTTACAACGCTAGAAACCGGGTTTCGATACCCGTGGTGGGCAGAGCACAGATAGCCCTTGTGTAGCTTTGTGCATAATTAAAAACAAACAATGATATCATCATGTCACTTTAGACAAAAGACTTAATTACACATGAAGTGATGTGCAAACTATCGATTTTATGGTTATATTTATATCATATCATCATGTTACTTCAGACAAAAGACTGATTATACATGAAATGATTTGTAAACTATTGATTTCGGAAGTAATATCGCTGTGTCACTTATGATCAAAAACTTGATTATATCACATGAAATGATATGTAAATTATCTATTTGCGAATTATATGTATGTTATATCATGAAATATTTCAAAGTTACATTTATATTATATCGTCACGTCATTTAAGGTCAAAGACTTGATTATATCTCACGGAATATTTTGTAAACCCTCCATTTAAGAGTTATATTTAATATTATCAAAAGTGCATCTAAAATTTTCCAGCTTCTCTAGCCCTCACTGATGGCAATTTAGGGCATCGCACTGTATTTAAGGCGTAGATATTATGTATAATATTACTGTTCAAGTAAAGAAGATGGCAACCCCCCCCCCATATATATATATACCAGCGGTGATCACTTGTTAAACGTTCGTTAGACAAAAGACTCAGTTTATATAAGTTTGGTATCATATTTGACTTTACTTCTATTGATTTTTTTTTCCTTTTTTTGGATTTGGATTTGGGCTGGAGCTGCATGAACAAATGATTTCATTTATACGGTCTTGCTTGAGTTGAAAAGATGATAGACACAGACAGGTCCAATGAGAAAAAGGTTCCATTCTTGTTGAGTAGGAAAGACGCTTTCCACTAGATATTCACTCGTTCCGCGCTATATTCAGAATAGAGGATAAAAATAAATCCATTTGCACATGATGTAAATATAATTTATGATGATATGTTGACCTTTAAAGAGGCAGTAATAAGTACAGACTGAAAGATCTTAATCTTTTCTTCTTTCCTGATATATTAAAAGTATTCAGCACGTCACTATCCTATAATCAAAAATTCATGCCCATGTAGTCAGAAAGCAAAAAACAATATAATACATACTCATGATGAAAACACGGACGTGAACAGGAAATTTCTCACTCTTAAATTATATTTTTTCAATGACGTATATAATATGAAGACATGTTTTAGAGCATTAAGCACAAAGGAGTAGACGATGGTTTGATTTTTTTTACAGTATATAGGTTGCTGTACTATGTGCCAAGTTGTGCGAGTTGTGAAGTAACCGAAATTCAGTTTGAAAAAGGACGGCCATGTAAAACCAGAATGCATGTCGTGACCGCAACAAAGCAAGAAATCGCTATAAATGGCAATAAACACGTCTTATTCTGCTGTTTTGAAGTATCCTAACCAACACTATTACACTATTCATAGTTTGTTTGTTATTAGTGCAAAGATACACACTGGAATATCTGCGCTGTGCTCACCAGATGGATCGAACTCGAAATTTCAGCGTTATATCTTCATATATTCATTGCTGTTAAGCAAGTGGAGGAATAACAGATGAATATCATAGTCTTCTTAAAGTTGGAAGGAATAAAGTTATCTGAACAAAGGGTTAAATAGATTTATGAAATTCTTGATTTATAGAAAACAAGCGCCGGTATCCGTCCTCTGTCCGTGTTATGAACTTAAAAAAGGTGTTGGTGGATGCTATGATAAATAACACAAAAATCCAAACTTTCACACAACTTATTTATAAAATAACATATCACCAAAAGTTTTGTACAAGTTTTAAAAACTCAATATGTATATACGTAAAACATGGTATTCGCTGTGTGATGATCAAGGTCACTTTGTAGAAAGAGGTAGCAGACAGTCATGGCGGTAGGGGTGCTTTCTGTTACCCGCTTTCAATACCCAGCTCTTAATGTCCTTCCACAGTGTTTCATGTGATTAATTAATCGACGGTCATTGGCCGCAGAAGCGTGTTACGGCCGATGTTGAAACGTCACGGGTCCAAGTGGGAAGTGGGTATAACTCAAGAAACGGCTCTTCATATCAACGGTGGCTGTTAATTTGGTTTGAATTTCGCGCAAAGCTACGCGAGAGTTATCTGCTCTATCTGTCCCTAATTTAGCAGTGGAAGACTAACAGGAAAGTAACTACTCATCACCACCCACCGCCAACTTCTGGGCTACTCTTTTACCAACGAATAGTGGGATTGACCGTAACATTATAACGTCCCCACGGCTGAAAGGGCGAGCACGTTTGGTGGGACGGGGATTCGAACCCTCGACCCTCAGATAGCGAGTCGAGAACCCTAACCACTTGGCCATACCTTAGTTATATCAGCAACAAATAAATATTGACAAATTTTTCTGATTTTAGTGATTACTAGAGCCCACATTGTGTAATCTATATAACGTGGATGTATATTCGAAGTTAAAAAACTAACTGAAAAAGTTTGTTCCTGGAACGATTTTGTGTCTTAAAAAAAAAAATCCCTCTCGAATAGCAAAGAAAAATCGAAGAAGGCTGAAGATCGGATGAGTGTTAGAAGGCAGAAGCTAAATGTGTTTACCATATGCATAAAGTAAAAACAAAAAAATCCCACCTCTTTACACAGCTTGCATGTTATAGGGTATAGTTTAATTTTATGCTTATGGTTATTCCAAAACCGACAGATAAGATATCCATTAATGGGTAAAACAAATAGCTTAATTTTGTTTTAAAACATTCAAGTCCATAAAATCCGGAGAAGAAATTATAGAATAGTTGTGAACGAAAAACTTACATAATTACACACATAAAAGCCATTAATATTGATTCAAGCTTCCTAGTTTTTAAACTGTTAATTCCAATGAAAATTTATCATCCCCTAAACTCGTACAGGGAACAGTAATTTGACTTGGTTAATATTCTTTTAACTACGCATGTGCGGACTGATGTCATTAGAGACCGCCTGTTGCCTAAGTAATGAAAGAAACCCGTTAGCGACGAACGAAAGGTCCAAATATCTGTGTCCATTAGAGAACGAAGTCATGCTAACAAGAAGCAAGCTGCGAAGTGCCTTGTTTCCTCACGCTCTTAATAGGAAATCAATCCATTCATTCGGCCTGCATATTGACAGCTCGGAAGTACTGTGCTTCTGAGAAAGATTTTTTTATTTTATTTATTCAGCAAACTAAAGTCTCAAAATTTTGACGCTTTATAAAGATCGTTTTGTAAGACGATTTAATGGCAAGAAATATTTGCTTCGTCAACCAGAATATTCGTTGGGTTATTTCTATGTTTTATCATCCGTTTCCAGCAATTTTACTCCTTTTGTTGTATGCGCCAGAATAGCAAAAAAAAAAAAAAACCTACATAAAAACCAGTCACAGAAATTCTAAAGGCTGATCTTCTGTTTAGAAATACAGTATTTCGATTCCTGTTTGATGAAACACACCAAATCTATTCGTCTGGAGTTACGTCTGACTATACGTATATATATATAACGACAGCTGCCGAATACTGTGCATTAATACAACTTTATAATTTAAAATGTTGGTAGTAATACAGCTGTCTTTTTCTAATAAGCATAACGCTTAGATAGCTTTATCAAGGAGTTTGATGAAATGAACGAGTACGTTATCTACCTATTATATTCACGCTGTTTTTAATTCAGCTTACCATTCATCTGAATAAATTAGACCAACCAACAATTTTCAATAAAATTTTATTGTGCTTACTAATTCTACTTATTCACCATGTACTAAAGAGCTATCGACCCCACTTTTCAAACACGGTTATCAAGTTATAAAGACACCTCTGTAGAAATAATATACGTCTTACAATAAAGTTTATGACAAATCATAGTAACTTTAATGTTACAATCCAGAGAGGAAAAGCTTGTTATTATTTTTTTTGTTCAGTTACGAGCACTGCGTATTAAGTCTTCAAACGACCATTTTCTGCCAAGCACTAGGTGGACTGTAATACCTCGTGTTACTCTAATAAAACCGGTGCCACTTGTTACTTGGCAACCGTGGAAGAATAATTTGTTTGTTTTGGATCTTTTCCAAACAAAGCTAAGCACGCTAGGCATCAATTTAAGACTAAGCCTAAAATGTTCATTTTAACTAGCCCCTAGGAGGTTCAGCGGTAAGAAAGGGAGCTCATAACGCTAAAAATTGGGTTTCGATACTCGTGGTAGGCACAGATAGTCGAGTTTAGATATATATTTTTGGAACCTTTAAATAGTTTTATAGCCATTACTGAGAAAATAGCCAGGCACAAACTTTGAATAAACTGCAAAACGCAATAACAATAGTTGCCTAATTCTCAGACCCCAAAATTAACACCAGTCTTGCTCCGTGTTACATTCACCTCAGTGTTATTCTTATTTCAAGTGTGTATGTGAACTAGATAAAAGAAAACTAAGAAAATAAATGGGTGTACTGGACTATCATTTTTGCTGATAAAAAATGTATTCTCAATTATTCGACTGTGATTGAAAAAGGATCATTAATGGCTAATCAATCACCCGTTTCTTCTGTTACTTTATAGCTTCCTGAAGAAAAAGGGCTAATCAATCACCTGTTTCTTCTGTTACTTTATAGCTTCCTGAAGAAGAAAGGGGCTAATCAATCACCTGTTTCTTCTGTTACTTTATAGCTTCCTGAAGAAGAAAGGGGTTAATCAATCACCTGTTTCTTCTGTTACTTTATAGCTTCCTGAAGAAGAAAGGGGCTAATCAATCACTTGTTTCTTCTGTTACTTTATAGCTTCCTGAAGAAGAAAGGAGCTAATCAATCACCCGTTTCTTCTGTTACTTTATAGCTTCCTGAAGAGGAAAGGAGATAATCAATCATCTGTTTCTTCTGTTACTTTATAGCTTCCTGAAGAAGAAAGGTCCACCTTTCGGAAGCACTCGGGTTATAGGGTTTTATTCATTTCTATTAAGACTTTTTGAACCTACGTTTATTTCTAACATCATAAATCTACCATTTTGAAGCTAGTTCAACTGTTCATTAACTGCAAGTCGTATTAATAACACGTTAACTAGCCAGTTGACTTCACAAAAGGAAATGTTGTGAACATTAAAACATCTGTTTATCATTTACTATTTGTTTGTAGTGTAAGTTTCATTTTTTTCTTTTCAATTTCGATTTAATTACACGACAGCCGCCATTTGATTTGTTGAATTAGGTTTTCTAAACATATCAACTGTTAACGATATAGATATTACACACATCTCCAAACTACCCTCTTTCACCAAAGTTACAAATAGAAAGCTACTCAAGGCTTAGCTTAATATAACCAAGGCTATGTGTTTGTGCAGTCAGCAGAAACCTGTGTAGTACATCGCATGGGACTTAGAAAGAAGGTCAAATGTAATTCACAAACTCATCACTCTCTTTCTTTACAGAGCTTGAAAGTTGTTTAAATCAAACTGTCATTTTTGTAATGTTAAAGGTTAAAACGCTGTTCATCTGATGCTGTCTAAGCCTTTTATTTTTGTCATGAGTTAGTTGTGAACTAGAATTCAATAGTTTCCACTGTAGGGAAAACTTATAATTGCTTTTCCCACTTGGATAAACCAAATAATTTAGTTTAGGAATTATATACAATACAATCCTATACAAAACTGATGTGTTTCCACACTGTGCACTTATAGAAGCAAGACATTATTTTATACATAAATTAATCTATATTAGAAAGCAAGTTACTTATAATCACTCAGGAAGACTTACAAATCCCCGTGTATATAATAATGAAGAGTGTTTAGGATGTTATCATTTGTACATCAATCATCCTAACACATAGGTAAAGACGTTTCTACAACTTATATGACAAGATTTCCCACTCATATTAAAAAAAATTCTCATTTCAGTGAATCTGTACAATCGTTATTTACTTGAAGACAAGAATAATGGTAGTAATATTGGGTTTAAGCAAGTTAACACTGCTTGACGACTGTGCTAATTTATATCAAGACTCAAAAAGATTATAAGCCAGACAAAGAGACTGATCATCTATTGGCAAGAGTTTGATTACCACCAGAACAAATACGAATCTTGTATAGCTAGTAAAATACAAATCACAAAAAAATAAAATGTGTTAGCAAAACGTTTGTGAAGTTATCATTATTTTTACTTTCTTGAAATTATCCCAAAACGAAACAGTTAATACCACAATTTTTGATTATTTTATACAAGGTACTAAATCGCACAAACACCACATCGGTCCAGTTTAACAAAATGTATAAAAGTTGTATTCGATAAAAAAAAGAACAACAACAAAATAAAAAACAAAAGATTTTATTATATCCACAAGCTGTCTGGTCCCTCGAGGAGACATTCTGATTAAATAATATGGATATATATAATTTAAAACAAACAATTCTTTTATGAATTTTGCTAATGTTCAGTTTTTTCCTACTTTCTACTTTAGTGCTGCTTTGTGTCTAACAAAAGTAGCTCCTCTTTAACATTGGCTTGATCAGGTACGTTGACAGAGGTGCGCATCAAGCTCTCTATTTATATCTATGGAGGATCAATCAAAGGATGACTTAGAATCAAATATTCAGCAAATAATGAAGGGTACGGATAAACTCGAATAAAAAAAAATATTGTAGTTGTTACATATTATAAAACCTGTCACGTATTTAGTTGTTTAATTCAAGAGATTGAGCTATAATTTAATAGATGTTATATTAGGGGTCAGTAACAAAACATGAAAACTTGACGAAATCTATGTCCTTACCCTTTTATGGTCCTGCCCACCTGTCACTGAAACTCTGTTCATTCTAATGATACGATACTAAATACGAGCTTTATAAATAATTGCAGAAGCTAAGGTGAGATCATCTACGTATTATTGAACACAGTATACGGATTAGAGCGATCTTCGAAATAAAATAATTCCACCTGTTTTATTTATTAGTCCCTCAAACTACTTAGAATTTAGAATAAACAAAGAGAAACCGCTATATCTACAACTCGTAACTTACTTTGAAGCTCATTTAAATCCACAGGAATAAAAAGAAAAATATTAAACGAGACAATACAAGTACTAATTTATTTCGCGTATCACAAGTATTATTTGTTTTTAAAGAAATCAAAGAAATGTCTTTTGAAGCTGAAATTGTAAAAGAAATGTTAAGCTTACTCTTGTGTACAAGATTGACTGTTTATTGAAAGTTTTTTGTCTTTGGCGTTGTGATATATAAATAAAACAGCTTCTTTACTGTGCTTAAGCTTGTTTAACCTACTCTGTTAGAGGTGTTATAGTAGTATCTGGAGAGAAGAACAAGTAAACATTACAAGAAACATTCATTACCCACAACAACAAAGTTAACAGATGAAGACATGTTTACGGACTCCTCAAATTAAGCATTTTTGTTAGACCTGTAGAAAATGTTGCCTTCTCGAACAGAAAGCTGTTATTGGACATAGGAATTGCAAGGGACACCACAGAAAAGTAGGTAATTAGTTGTTTCCGATCCTCTTCTAGTCTAAAAAAATATACTAAAAGTTTTTTTCTTCAATACCACCACTATCACGAACTGTTGTTGCAGCCAGCGCGTCTTTGTCCTATTTTGTCTTAAGAGATTTATGTGTTAGTTTGAACTCACAAAACTGTAGATAGTACTAGAGTAAGAAAATATATAAAACTAGAAATTTGTTCACCGAATCTTTCAAACAGGGCAAGTTTATTTTACAATTAGTTATTTGAAAATTTTAAAAGAGCAAATACATGTTAAATATTCAAAAAATGTTTATAGTTAAATTAAATATGGGAAATTCTATTCAAATAATATTAAGCTTAATGTATCTTCGTGCCATCAGAGGGCGCTAAAATACAATATGCACGAACATACATATGTACGCATCTGTACAGTTTTACTGAAATGAAAAAAAGACAAATATTACAAGAAAACATAATATTAAACATCATTATTTTCTTCACTTCTTCAGCATATGAATCAAAAAGTACATAAGTAAAGAAAAAATATTTTCCTTTGATTTCTACCATATAAATCACATCTCGCTTGACACGTATTCTTCAATAAACTATTAGTTTCAAGAAACCACCACGAACGTAGAAAGAAAAGTTCAATTCTTGATAT
This sequence comes from Limulus polyphemus, assembly GCF_000517525.1. Lineage (NCBI taxonomy): Eukaryota > Metazoa > Arthropoda > Merostomata > Xiphosura > Limulidae > Limulus > Limulus polyphemus. The sequence continues at coordinate 73,741 of NW_013665711.1, forward strand.
CCAGTATGTCTTAATTAGTTTAGCAAAGTGCTCTGTTTTACGTTGAAATAGCACTTAAGGAGTATGTATGAATATCCAGAAGTCACATAAGTTATAACTGTATATATAACTATACACTAGATGTACTTTCAGAGGATCCCCGAAAGTGTTCTGTTTCAAGAGTAAATAACATCAAATTAAGAGTAACAAATATGTTTTATTTCTTGCTTTTGAAGTTCATATATCATGCTGTGTTGTAGCCTACAGATTGCATAATTGTTCTTGTGATTCATGGCATGCGCACGTTTTACTGACGTCACGACATTGCAAATTGCAACGTTAAGCGTCTCTTATGGGACATCATTTTAGTGTTTACTGACTGACTGACAGACAAAACACTACCGTATAGGGCCCGGCATGGCCAGGTGGTTAGAGCGCTCGACTCGCAGTCTGCGGGTTGCGGGTTCGAATCCCCGTCCCACCAAACATGCTCGCCCTTTCAGCCGTGTGGGCGTTATAATGTGACAGTTAATTCCACTATTCGTTGGCAAAAGAGTAGCCCAAGAGTTGGCGGTGGGTGGTGATGACTAGCTGCCTTCCCTCTAGTCTTACACTGCTAAATTAGGGACGGCTAGCGCAGATAGCCCTCGTGTAGCTTTGCGCGAAATTCAAAAACAAACAAACAAACAAACTACCGTATAGTGGTGTGTGTGTGTGTGGTTAAAGCAGGTGACCCCTCTAGGCAGCCTTCTGTATCTTGCGGGGAAATGACACACCACTGAGGGCGCTATACAATCATTATTTATTATTCATACAAACATTTCAAAACTGTTCAAAACATAACGTCTATGAGGCATATTTATATTGAAAAAAGTTTAAGTTAGTGATTACCCACTATCATAACAAACAAAAAGCATCCTTGATATATAATAATTCAGCTTTTCATCTTAGGGCCATGAAAAAACTTACAATGTGTTCTTTCAAGCATAAAAAGCAAAACGCAATGACGGAACCTTCAATTTCTTCACACTTTTTTAACGCTTTAGCTACTGTCTGTACTTAATTTATAATTATTGATTTATAAAAGAAATAGGGTGATTTTGAAAGCAAAATGACTCGGTGGTAAGTCTGAGGGCTTATAATACTAAAAACTGGATTTTGATAGCTGTGGTGGCAAGAGTACTGATAGCCCAATGTGTAGGTTTACGATTAGCAGCAAACAAACATTTTGTATTTCACCAAAATTGAGGGCTTTCCCTCAATTTTTGTACTTGAGGTGAAAGAAACTTTCGATTAGAATTAATAATAAACAAGAAAATTCTAAACTGTCGAAAATGAGTTACATTTTTTTGCTAGTTTTTCGCAATTTTATCACACCGTTTTATAAGAAATGATCCATATATACATAAAAGTAACGTTTTACAATCCGATCACACCCTTGTCTAAGAAATGATCAGTGTATATATATATATATACATAATAGTAACGTTTCACAAATTCATCACACCGCTTTCCAAATTGTATGGCTATTTTGTACAAACACGCAAAAAATTTAAACGAACAATTGAAGTATTTTTTCATTTTATTGTAAAGAACAAAATAACCATACACAATTTACTGGTGTGGTCTGTATATTTGATTCACCAGTACAAAGTTTTGTACACTGAATTACTAACGACGTACTTAAAGGAATTCACATAGAACACTGTAAAGTATACCCATTAGATTTAATAAATTCTCCCCATATGTATATTGTCTAGTATTTGTATATATATTTTGAACGAAATATTGATTTTTATAAATTAATCTAGAGAACAGCATGATACAACTACTGGAATTCTTTCTGCCATGCCTCGATGTGCAGAGCTTATTTGTAACGTATTCTAGCCACATTTGCAGCTGTGGACAAGCATATGTATTGATGAAAGTTTAAAAAATGATACTGTGCAAAGTAAAATATTTTTTCTGTTCTAAAACCAAAACGGAGCCACAAATCAAATTATGAGCTGCTTGGAAACACAATCATGGTACATAAAATATTTATAGATAAAAACTTACACCTACAAACCAGTAAATACTGTTCGCTAGAATCATTTTACAGAGGGGGCTTCGTTGAAAATATATTGGTGAGAATATTTATTTACTTATTTTTATTTATCATTAATATAGGATCTAATAATAACAAAATGTGTTCGTACGAAACTTTTGGCACAATCACTAGCTGGCGTTTAGAGAGCAAATTAATTTAAATATATAAGAAAAATATATTATTCACATTTTCCAGTCAACACATTAAAAAAAACACAGAAATGTAATATTTCATCGTCCAGTGCAAATTCTAAAACCGAAAATCAGCAGTAAGGATTTTTTATTCATTTATCTTTGGATAATGGTGCAAAGCCATTCAAGAACAACCTACGTTAGCCGTCCATAATTTTTAACTACTCTTGTCAGATCGAATAGTGAGATTTGACCTCACCCATATAATAGCAACTACCGCTCCAAAGTGCAGAATACATTTTTTTTGTTGGTAAAAATGAGTCAATTACATATAATAAAAGCCACTGTCTGTTCATAGTGGAAGTCTCGTGTTAAAATTCCAGTCCAGTCAGGATTTTATGTTATTTTTTATTATTACATTCATTATCATATTTACAATAAGATCTTTGAATATTCTGCAAAATATAAATACAATTATAGATTAAATTAGGAACACTATCATATTACATAATAAACTGTATGTGTCAGAAACAACTTAAATACTTTTTCAACCCAACAGATGGCGATAAAATATAGTGTTGGTGATGTTTTAGATGAAAGACTTTTAAAAATTTAGTGGAAAACTTTTAAACATTTTACAGAGAAGTTAGACCTTTGTGTATTTGCTTTCATCATAAAATTCATTGCCTCTGCCATCACAATTAATAAATCGCAGGTTCAGATATTTGACAATGTAGGAATATTTAATCGAAAACCTGTTATTTTTTCGCATGGTTCAATCTATAAGGCTTAATAAAGAAGAAGATTTGAGCATACAATAAAATATATACAAGTCAAAATTCTAATCAAGGACCACTTACAGGAGATGATCAAATATAAATAAAAATGTTGTTTGCATGAAATACTAGAAAAAAAGGATAAACATTTTTTGATATATACATTATGTTTATAAAACATTTATTTAGACTTATATTTCAGAAGAAAAAAAATAATCATATGACATATGACAGGTAGTCAGCTAGTATATGCATATATAAAGTTTTGAACAAAATGTTTGTATGGTTTGTAACAAGAAGACATTTCTTATTAAGATGGAATACAAACTACACTTGGCACTGTCAAACTGAGAAATGCATGTTATATTAAACATCTACATGTGTAATTTGTATAATGAGACAGATTCTGTGAACGTTATGAACGATTTATTAGTACAGTAAACAATTTTATCACACACATGTTGAAAGATGTGTAATCCAACATTTCACTTATCACAACAAAACTTTATGAAAACATATATAATGACAAAATATAACAAACTTTTAAACCAAGGAATTTAAGAGAACAGATTCACCATAGTAAAATAGCCAGTTTATGGTACAAAAATAAGGTGGAAAGTATACTATGCCCAACTTGAGATTATAGTTTCCAAGTGAACAGAATGTGTAATTAATAGCATGTAGTACCTTTCACTGTACATAAAAAAACAGCCTTAACAAACATTAGGTAATGGTATCAAAATGTGTATTATACTGATGAACCACTGATCTCAGAAGAAGCAAATTGAAGTATGGTACACGATATTTAAAATTCAACAACTCAGAGTGGAGGTGCTGCATGATTTAGATGTCACTATCTGTTTGAGCAAACTAATTATGCAACACTGAGATTGCTAATTAATTTAATGAGAGCTGAGGGCGAAAGAACACGAAATCTATATATAAGTATGAGTATGAATATATTTCATGCATCATCCAGAAATGAACTATGGAAGCGTTTAAACACTGTCAAAACGCTGCATTGGAAATGGCTCTAGGTATTTTGTACATCAGAAACCCCAAAATAATCAACACTATTAATCTATGTGTATTAAGTAATTTATTTGGACTATCACCACGATTTTTGAGTTTTTTAATGCACACGCTTTCGACTCCGTTACCTAAGCCTTCTACGTCTCGCACCTGTAGAAGGCTTAGGTAATTGAGCCGAAAGCTTGTGCATTAAAAAACTAAAAAACGTGGTGATAGTTATTTAATACATATATGGAGTACTCATGTTAAAAGCCTGAAAAGTTGCTATTAATTTATATTGAAGTAAGCTGAAGTTTCAGAACTGACCTTGCAGTAAAATGGTTATTTTAATTGGTCCAGATAATAACTTCAGGATCCCAGTGTTATATGTTTCGTTAAACAAATTAATCTCGAAACAGGAAAACCCTTTAGGCAAAGAGTAGTTCCTTACAGTATATGGATATGTTATACTTTATGGTAAGTCCTGTAAAGAAAATAGGCAGATACAAGACACCATAAAACATCTGCAGTTGGTTACACCTGATTGCTTCAAAGAGAGGCAGTCCTTCTGTTATATGATCTTCAGATAGACACACTTTCAAAGAGGTGTATGAAAGACTATTGGGTTGAAAAGCACACAAAACCTAAAATGGCTTTCAAGGAGATGCGTGAAAGACTAGTCGGTTGAAGAAAATGCTAAATCCGTGACCTTTGTTGTGAAAGGGAGAGATATAAGAGTAAAAAGCATAAACACTTATAAAACTACCACTTCGAAAAAAGAACTGTTGATGTCACTAAAGCCATATAATGGAAATGAGCATATCATGGTATAGATGTTCTACTACACATAATATATTATATTGAGCTAAGAAGATGAAACAAGAACACGAAATCGTATTAAAACATGCAGAACTCGTGGAATTTCAGTTTCATCAAGTATGTTATATTTAATCGAGTCGTTTGCCGAATTTCATGTAATATTCGAATGAATAAACTACGATAGTATCTCTCTTGCCCTTTTCAGAAGAAATATCAGACTGATACAACTATAACTAGGCAGGTATACATTAGGTGAAGGACAACAGATATGTGGTTGAAACCCTACAATTTTGCTGAGGAGTTACAAACCCAGACTACATGGGGCTATGGCATCTCTTACGTTTAGAGCACTGATGAAGGCGTCATTCATCTTTCCATACAGTCGCCCAGAGAATAACGATGAGTCCTAGAAAAACTCCTGAGATTACATTAATATTTTCCTTATAGTTCACCTTGTGTAGCTTTGCACGGATACTCGAAACACTACACTAGTGCTACACACTAATAATTAGACCACTGACGATACCCACGAGTTTACATGTTAGAAGGTAAGATAAAGACACAATGTTGGCAAGTCCGAGTTCCAGCAAGGAGTTATGCCTATCTCTAAATCTCGAGAAGAAAGGAAACAATATTTCCAAAGTTAAGTCGACAAAGGTAAATTTTTTGTATTCTATGACAAATGGCGTAGCAAGTTTCACAGATCCAAGATGAAGATTGTTTATGCTATGAAAAGATCATGATGACAAAGCAGCTTATTAGTTATCTAGCAAGACAATCATTTTGAGTGAGAACTATTCAAACTACGACAATGAATTTGAAGAATAATTAAATCTAAATTGTACTTCTGATACTTAGCTAGGGTGGAACTTCGGCTTAGAGAAAGAAACAAATCAATGATCCTAGCAAAGAAGTAACCTGAAAATCCTACAGACAAAGCGAGCAAAGTTGGTGGTAATTCAAATGATTAGGACAGTCCACCAACAAAAGACTTCTCCATCTTGTCTTTCCTGACGACATAAAAGAAAACTCCAGATAGATTTAGTTCTTGGGCGAATTAACAAAATGTAAAATGTAATAAATGTTCCAGGGAATTCAACACATACGGAGCAAGAAGTATTAATCTAGAAAGTGTCGCGAGCTAGATTGTTTGGGTGTGTTATAGAATTTCTAGAAACGGTGTTTACACTATATACAATCGACGATGATTTCAAAGGACGATCCAGAATCCATTAGTTATTGAATGAGGCTATTGTTTTCGGCTTTAATTCAAATGAAAAGTACAAACTGGGAGATCATGTGAATAGTTATATAGCTGCGTAAATTAAACATTCTTAGAACTCCCATTGCTTGAGAAAATTGCTTGTTTTTACCTGAAAGAAGTAACATTTCAGCAAATTGTTGAAATTACAAGCGAATTGTATCAGCCTAATTGTTTGTATAACCTCGATATTTACCAAGTTTTTGTTTCTAAATAAGCCTGTAAGTCGCCTGTGAATACCGATTGAAAGCCGCGTAGGGGATGGAATTTGAGCTCAGTTTACTGGAGTCTTTATTACCTTGATTAACCATTACAAATAAACACTCTAAAGAAGATTTGATGAGTTATATATAAAGTAATATATATATACACTTCACGAAGGAAAGTAATATACTTAATTATTTAAGGACTTTCTTACAACTCTTTCCTTTTAATGATAACAACAAATCTTAGAACTATTAGTACTAAAAGCGATCGAGTGTCTATTCAATTAGTTATAAAGATTTCAACAATAGGAGAAAAAAGTTAGCGAACTTTAAACAGTAAAACACAAGCATCAGATGCTGGTTTTATTTCTTGTCTGAAAGTGGCTGTTTTTTTTGGTGGCTATAACTTTGTTCTGTGCTTGTTCGTAAAGTATTGGAGGTTGGCGTGAATGTAAAGGCTTGATCACAAAGAAATCAATTCTATTATCCACACAACATGCTATTTAATGATATATAAGTATGGCAGAAAAGCCGCATATTTAGACATTAGGTTCGTTGCTGTTGATACTAATTAGTCCCAGGAACTAACACGAATAAACGTCAAACAACCGGCTATGTTTCTTAGTGATTGATTTGGTGTGAATAAACAGAACTGGTAGAGCTTTTTAAACAGTCAATGCCACCTGAAGTCTGATTAGCAGCCTCTTTTATGTGGTTAGATTTATGCTCAATAAAGTGTTGTTATTTGAAGTTAATACAAATGTGAATAAATGGTTAGATCCCCCTATGTTTTATAATGAAAATTTATTTTTGTTGTTAAACAAGGCTGCATTTCTTTCGTATAAGAAACCGCTAGACAGTATATATATAATACTCAGAAGCTGGTGGAAACTAATGAACATTTTTAAAATGTAAATAAATTCTAAGAATGTTTCTCTAGATTCTCGTACTTTCCACTAACTGCATAAATATTTAGTTGAAAGTGGTAATTTACGTAAAATCAAGTAAACTACGTGTTAGTCTATTTCTTTAACCCTAATAATCTATAACGTTTTAAAACAGCTGAAATCCTGTTTGAATAAAGGCGGATTGCTTCTAAGTTTGTTTTAGGGCAAAGCCACATTGGGCTATCTGCTGTATTTACAACGGGGAGTCGAACCCCGGATTTTAGCGTTATAAGTCCACAAACTTACCACTGTCCCATCGGGGGACATGTTTCTAAGGAAATTTAAATGGTCCAAGAACCATAAATGATGATTTATTGAAACCGTAAGTCACGCTCAAACTTGAAGAATCTGATAAAAAAAATAGTGGTAAGCTTGAGAGCTTAGAACGCTAAAATTTGGGATTCGAACTATGCAGTGAGCACAGTGGAGATAGCCAGCCCGTTGCGTTTAAACATAAAGAAATTATTGACCACACATAAATGATAAAGTAAAACTAAGTAACAATACTTTTTTTTTCCAAACTGATACCATAAATAACCACATATAGAGTTTGGAAAAAAAAGGCTGCAAAAAAAAGATAACATTGAGCAAATAAAATCGTGAAATAAGATTAAAAAGTTTACAATTAAACTTGTTTGAGTTGAAAATGACGTCGTTCTAACCCTAAAACTAAATTCAAAGTATTTTCATCAAGCAAGCAGGAAATACATACAAATTCTACACAGAAAAACGAAACTTCGAGGTCTTATAAATCAGTAATTAAATTGAAAACAAAAAGATATAGACATAGTGAATTATGGTCATAGGCATATACCATGTTCCTAGTTCGTATTTTTACTTATGGCGAAACTACTAAGGCTATCTGCCCCTGACCCTAATTTTGAACTACTGAACAGAGGGAAGGCAGCCCGACAGCAGCACCCTATTATCCATCATCCATGCTAAAGGACTGACTGTTATTCTTATAATGTACCCACAGTTTAAAGTGCGGGTAATATTTTGTGGTACTGTATGGATTCAAAACCTGGACTCCAGGTTCGAAATTCAGAGCTCTACTACAGGTTGGTTCTCTTCTCTTTTCAGATCGATATGTTTACAATATGTACTTTGGAAGCTAGAGTGGAGTGAAGATGAAATTTAGTGGGCATTCTGTGAAGAATTAAAACATAAAAAAGCTTCTTTAAAATATGTCAGCACGTGATTCACTCCACAGAAATGACATCTATTACAAAAAGAAACAATTAAAAGGAGATATGGATAAACATATGTGTACAGAGGTTGAGTACGTTATGTTAAACCGATTTGGAATATGCATATCAGCAAGTTACATGACAACTACATCCGATATAAAATCGTGATGGAATGGATTGTATCAGAACTACAGTTTTACATTGGTTGGCTTTCGAAGGCAATGTGATGCCAACGGAAATTGACAGCTTTTGGGAAAGGTATGTAACAGTTCTTTACAACACAAAATATTTATACACTCAAATCACAAAAATGCATTCAGATTCTGGATTTAGAATTTCCAAAATGGAGGGGGGGATATGCCTTGTATTTAATGACATTTGAAAACAAAGGAATATGACACGGGACACAAAGACCATCCAGAAAAAGACCTTGAACAAGTCATGCCCTAGCCGAGGTAAACAAAATGCAGCATCTTGTAACAGAAAAGCCGTCTCGTGTCCCATAATCAAGAGAAATCTCCGTCTGGAAAATATATCAAAAGGGCATGGGTTCACCCAGATACTGTTTACAATCATGCCTTCTGTTCAATCATTGTACACCTCAAGCAGCTGAAAAATAAACAGATATTTATGCTATCCCCTACAAAGGACTTTTGCAAAGTGTGCTAGAAAACCGTTGTCCTCGTACAGAGCTTATAGAGAGGAGTGCAAAGTTATTGTTATGATGCACAGTTGTCAGATAGAAAATAACCGAACGTAGTGACATAGTATGTAACGACGTAGTGAGGCTCCAAAATAGTTTTAATATAATGTATTCAACTCTCTGTAATCCCTGTTGAAATTGTAGAGGCCGTCATGAGTTGTTTCGAACTGTCCAGACCCACTGATCTACCTAAAGCATCCATCGTCAAAATTCAATTATTTTCTAATCCCAACACTTTACCTTATGGCTGGTTTTCCCTTTTCTGCTTCCCTTAACTCTTTCTTACACAAACGAGTCTCTCTTCTCGCGATGTGCCCAAAATACCAGTTTCTTGTTAATGATATTTTCCAACAATCTTATTTCACTTTCCTACGATTTTCTGCATCCATTTATTCATTTTTTTCTCGATCTAAGATATTCTCTGCAATCTCCTTTAGTGCAAACATTCAAAACTTTCTACTTTTCATAACTTTTTTCATAATATCGACCATACTCATTCTTGTCATTGTTAACATGCTATAACCCCTATAAAACAAGTACCTTTGTTATTACTTTGGTAACCACAAATTTTTCCCATACAGTCATGATCATCTTGACAATACTTTTTCTTCTCATTGTTAACCTACTTTAATCCCTGTAGAACAAGTTCTTTTGTTATTACTTTGGTAACCTCCAATCTTTCCACACAGTTATCATCATCTTGACTATATATATTCTTCTCATTGTTAACCTTCTTTAATCCCTAAAGAACAAGTTCTTTTGTTATTACTTTGGTAACCTCCTATCTTTCCACACAGTCATCATCATCATTTTGACCATACATTTTCTTTTCATTGCTAACCTGCTTGATTTCCTACAGAACAAGTTCTTTTGTTGTTAGTCATGGATCCTAAATATTCGAATTGCTTTACTTCTTTTAGTTCTTCTTCATCCACCGCTAGCTTTCTTGTATTATCTTCAAGCATCCAACACAACCTTTGATTTCTTTACATTTGCTCTTTCCGGATGACTAATATGCTAATATTGAGGGCAGCGTGGCTCAGTAGTTTCGCGCTTTTGACTCGTAGCCGGATAGTTGCGTCCTTGAGCAATACACTTTATCACAATTGTTTCAGTCTACCCAGCTATATGATGTATAGCAGCTGTTAGCATACCGGCCAGGAAGACTGTGCCACCATCCTCATCCGCTTGTGTCAGTTAAGCTGGTGTTCAATACAGGATTCTATGTGCCATCTCGACACGAGAGAGAATTGATCTTTACCTTAGACACGGCTAAAACTACTTCTTTTAAAGAAATAGAGTATAGTACCATGGGACAAAAAAATTATTTATCTTTAGGTGAGCTTTAAATTATAGAAAATGATGAATTCGAACCAGTGGGTATTTCCCATGTTATAACCTCAAAAGTATATTGTCTTTGATGTTTGAAACCTGTTATTTACTACTTCTAAAAGAATAGCATTATGCAAGAGATTATAATATATAAACTATGCATCAAGTAAATCACCCATTTATGATGAAAATAAAAATGAGCAAAAGGAAGCCTTTTACAAATGGTTGCATTGCATCTCTAGAGTGTGAACCATCACTTTCTTCATAAACTTGTCATGTATAAAGCTATTCTTTTTGAACGAAAGACATACAAATTCTCATTTCCTGTACCTTCTATTTCTAATTTTGTTCGCTTGCTCTCTGTAGTCTGTTCGTCTGCGTCAAACCCAAAAATCAATAACTTTCCTGCGAACAAGCTAATCAGTTGAGTTGAGCAAGTTTCTGCCCCTTGCGAGTTTCTACAGCAGGATTATGGAAGGCAATAGATAGATTTTATTGAAAGTTTTAAAATGCTCAATTTTAAATCATGCCACTGAATATTCCCAAGAGCTTTCTAGGAGAGGAAAATATCTCATCCATCTGAATGGACCAGCAATAGCCTGCCAGAACAAATAAAACTAAAACCAATAATGATAAAACGCAGATTAGATATACTCAAAACGGAATAATTCTGTTGATTTTAAAGCCACTCCGTTATTTTACAACGTAACTTTTCTTCACATGTTGCATACTTCTAACACATTAGAATAGTTCTGCTATAAGGTTTTATCATAAATTTCTTATGCTTTTTCATTTCATCTGGTTCTTTTCATGGTCTTGAAGAAAACCTAACATGGATTCCAAATTGTGTCAAAAACCAAATAAAGGGGCAACATAAGTCCATAAAAAAATCTATATTTATATTGCCCAAATTCACATTAAAAAGAATTTGCTAATAAAAACTTACAATAAAGGTATTGAGGCTAATAATTGGTTTACCAACTCTTCAAAGCTGCTATCTTGAAACTTTGTATCCTGAAGCCAGGAGTTCATGTCATTACTTTCAACCAAGAACTACAACTTTCAAATGGCAGAACCCCCACACGTGAACTGCGTGGTGATGACATAAAAATTACTGGGTTTAATCCTCAAATTACCAACGTTTCCATACCATTCCCTACAGGTTGCATCATAAAGTATTTATGTTTTTGCCTATCACAAATTCAGTGAGATGAGCTGACCAAGAGAATTGGATGAGATCAAACAAGATACATAGGGGACACAAGCAGTATGACACACACACACACGTTATTTGGGTCTCTGTAACCAACAGAGTTTTTGATCTATAGGAAATATGGTGCATAAGCAGTATATAAAAATATGTTTAAAAATCTGGTGAGGGACCACATCAATATAAATGAAACAATTGGATGAAACGGCTATGGAAGAGACAGTAAATGTGAAAAAAGTAAGAATGGTCTGAATTTCGCGCAAAGCTACACGATGGCTATCTGTGCTAGCCATCCCTAATTTGACAGCGAAAGACTAGAGGGAAGGTAGCTGGTCAAAAAAGTAAGAAAAAATATATTTATCCCATATATTTATCTATATATGGCATAGTTTGTTGTCACAGTACATCTTGAAATACCTGACAATCTAATTTAGGATATTTAAGTCTCACATTAATTTCGAGTTAATGTAGGTATAATTCAGTTAACAGGGAGTTAGCTATCCCTGTAGTTCTCAATTATCACATGCCGATTACAGGTCGAGTTTCCACCGATAACGTTAGGTAATGTTTTCGTAAAAGTACAAATGTTCGATGTGAATCCACTGAAGTTAAATGATTTGTAATGTTCGAACTTTGTAAAGGTTCCTGGTCAAATATCTGAAGTGTCCCAATTGATAAGCGTTATAACAATAACAGTTATAGCCTCCGAAGTTTATAGCACATCAATTACAGCAACCTAATAATAGATACTCTTCTTTTTTTTGGCACGTCGCGTTGGATATACTTAAAGGCGTGTGGAGAGCTTCTCGAAAATTCAGATTACGGAAAAATACTAACGCTAACACTAGCGTTTACTTACACACACATATATTGTTGATTCTTACACTCGAGAATTTTCTACAACTTTAGAGAATACATATTTAACGCTATAAGCTATGCATATTTCTAAATATAAACTTAATCTAAATAAACGTTACTATTAAAATAAATATATAATTATAAATCCATCACATACTAACTGAGAAATGTAGAAGTGACAGTAATACAACCATCATCTGCAATTTACAAGACAACTATCATCACAACTTAATTTAAATGAAATAAATAATGCCGAAACGGTAAAACAGAGTCGCAGCATGTTCAGCATCATCTTTCTACAAATAATAGCAAAGCTTTATTTCGTATTTACTGTGCCACTAAGTAGCAAGTTCCAAGTAACTTTATACGGTAATTGTTTAGGTACGTTATTAAATGTTAGAAGAAAATTAGGAGGTAAATAATGGGGCGTTATACTACACTTTTGTTTTTCTTGGAGTTTCTATGGCCGAGTTTCTGACACAATTTTCACTGTCAACGTTGGTAATAAATCACTTTGGTAACAAATCAAGGTGAATAAGATGTAAACAAATATCAACTAGAACACTGACCAATGCCGATGATTCAACAAACTTTGACAACTTCATATTTCATAAAGTCTTTCACTTAGTTCTTAAAAACTGAAATCAAACACGTTTTTGTCAAATTCATCTAACAAGAGCTCAAGAGAGAAAAAAACATTAACGTTATTCTAAACACTGACAAAAGTTGGTGAGGATCAGTGTCCAAAACATTGTCAGTCGGTCAGTCACATCTTACTATAATGGACGTAGCGTGTATATATGTATCTATGTATATGGCCGAAATAATAAATACAAGGTGGCGCCATCTATTGAATGGCACCAGAAACAGAAATCCATAACAGCTTTCACACTTTGGATATTCAAGATTCAGACAGAAAAATAACTGTGGTATGTACAACACCATTTATTTATAATAATAGAACACTTTTAAATAAAAGTACTCTCCTCACAACAAGAATACGACTTTTACTAGACTGTAAGCGAGGGTTTGATTATATCTTTATTGATGTAATTTGTAAATATAGTACTAATAAAATGGAATTCTTAAAAAAAAAAAACTAATTTTTTTCAATAAAGGGTACCTTTAATTTTACATCAGCACAATCCGAAAATTTTTTCTGTGCAGTGCTTCCCAGAAAAGTCCTTTTTTAGAAAATGTTAATTTTTTGTAAATTTCTTTCAATGAGGTATGAATACTACGATTAGTAATTACTAGCACAAACAGCCGCCCGTAGGGCTGCGTTTATGCTAGTACCTTAAACTATTGTCAGTGCCCAAAACATCGTCAGACTGTTAATAACCAACCTTTAACTCTTAGAACTAACTTTCCAACATTTTTCCTTTTCCTACGTTACGTCCAGATTATCAAAATGTAACCTGACTAGCAAATTAAAATAACAGAATTTTAATCTTCAGAATTGTGTACATAAAATTTAAAAGTAGAGTTCTGGCTACTAAATGGTAAATTGTGTTTCTTCCAATAATAAATTTAAAAAACATATTTTCATTATATTTGTTTGTTTGTAGTCAAGCACAAAGCTACACAAAGGGATATTTGTGCTCTGCCCGCCACGGGTATCCAAACCCGGTTTCTAGCGTTGTAAGGCCGTAAACATACCGCTGTGCCACTGAGGGGCTATTTATTATACCATGTACATACACCAATAACAATTATTATCGAGAGATTTTTACTTACAATAGGATAAAAGAGTTTAATACCTTATTCTTGTTGTCTCCTAACACTTCAAAACAATGTCATAGTCATATCCGCAAGGTTTGTCTAATTCTAATAGTATATGTCACATATTTTAACTAATAATCAAATGAAGAAAAAAAGTGAGAATAAGAAACTGTTGTTTTGAATCAATTTTTAAATATCTTGTTGACTTCCAATAACGATGTGAGGTTCCATTGGCTGTCGTGCGAGTCTACTTAACATGCTAGACATCCTTATGCTGTAATTTAATGTTTACAAAACTAGTAAGTGATTTTTTGATCAACACACGCCTATAATAGTCTTACAAAAATTCAGTACATGTTCTTTACAAAAGAGAAGATAAAATTATGAGCCTACTGAATTAAAATTCTGCCTAACCATTTACTGTTATCACGATACGTTCTTAAACAGGAAATCCAAATTTCACAACGGAAATCAGTGATAAATGTCCATTACTCTTTCACAATGTCTTACGACTAGTTAACAAGCCGTAACTAAGTTTGAAATGCAAATTAAAAACAGGTTCTTAAACAATAACGTTTTTTTATTGAATTACGAAGATGAGCGTATATAGGAAGAAACGCTATAAGCCAGTTTCGCTTTATGTTGCAGTGTGTTATCTCGAATGTAAATTAGATGCAATTAAAAGATAAATCATTTATATTTCATCTCAAAAGCCATTATTAAATTCTGAATAAAATGTGTACAGTCTGAATTTTCGAAATTCGCTTTTGTTTAATATAGTAACAGTAGACTTATCATTTAGCTATTGAAGCTAGGTTTTTCATTAACAAACTCCAAAACATAATTCCTCTGTGGCCCAACATATAACACTAAAACCTGGTTTCGATACTCATGAGGGGCCCAGCACACATAGCCCATTGTGTAGCTTTGTGCTCAACAACAAACAAATTAACTAAAGCATAATTATACTTACTAAAGTATGTATATAAAAATCATACACATTTTATACAACATGACATAACTTAGTGCGGATAGGGACGTTTGAAGTAATATCACAAATCGAAAAATTTATGCCAAAATTGAAAATAAATAACTGAATAAATGAATAGATAAGTAGATATAGCAATGCACTTATATATAAATATACTATTTTTATCAATATTTATTTACTAATTAATTAGTTTTTTTTTATTTTGGAATAAAATTTCTTCCTTAATATTCCACTTTAAAGAGGTTTGCCTACTTTTATTTTTTGTGTAAAAAGTTTATAAAATGTACTTGTAAATAAGCAATGAATACAATGTAACAAAACTCCATAAGAATGGCTTTATATACAATTTGAAAATTGTACGTAATTCTTTTCCTTATATGAATTCAATGAGTAATGTATTTCATTCCCCCCTCTCCCAAAGCAACCTTTAGTTTCTGTGTGAGGTAATCCATTATTAGAAGGTTCACACTCGTCCTCTTGACAGCTTCAGGAAGTATGCAATTCAACGTTTCTGTCAAAAAAATCATAGCAGACATGTGCGAAATGGAGAAGTTGCAGTGACCACCTGTTCCAAGATAGATGTAAAAATAAACTTCTTATGCAGACACAAGAGATCTCAAAAAACTTGAATGGACAGGTTAGAGACGATTACTTCGTCCTTATCTTGAAAGCATACACACAACTATCACTGCCCAACGATGACATTTTCAGAAGTAAGAGCTTATATTAAAACTGGTAGGAAATTTTAGTGAGATAGAGGTTGTTTTTTGTCACATTAAATCGCAGTCTCTGGCTGCTGGTTCTGACATGCATGTGACGTAATAAAGGCGTGGCAGCGTAATATTCGGATTTCTCAATCATTACGCATTAGTTTCTGTAACAGTACTACCAGTACTTAAAGACAAAGGCTGTTGTTGTGATATAGAAGGTACTGGCACAAAATAAATTATTAGTGGTGGGAAAACCACAAAATCCACAGCTTTACAGGTATATGAACAAAAACAAGAGGGAATCCTCAATAGCCGTGGCACTTGAAATTCTTTCAGGCAGGATTAGAATAAATTAATCTACGAGATCATGGACGTGGTCAAATACTTCACAAGAAAGGGTTTGACCTTCTGAGTCCAAAACTGTAATTAGATCTCAAATCGGTCAACAGATGACGGAGCTATGGGCTAAAAGTTTGTTCTATGAGCCGCTCAGTCTCGGCTAAAAACCTACGTTAAGTGACACTGTCAGGTAACTTTGAAATACAATAAAAACTACTCATTTTAAGAACTCGGTAGTATCAATAAAAATTATATCAAACCTTCCAGATACCCTCCGCCCATTTCAACAAACTTCAGACGAGGTAAGACTTGATAGACAGCAGCTCGAAACATATCTTCAGTGACGTGTATCAAGTAATGTTGAAGATGATTTTTTTATAGTAGTTAGAACAAATCCTATTAAGGACGGCACATAATAAAGATACGATTTCACAATCTCCTTGTAGTGTCACCTATGGTTTTTTATCCTAATTGTATCAATTGATAAAGCTGCAAGTTTTATAGTTTTGTCACCACCGATAATTTTTCCTCAAACTCATCCTGTGCCTGTCAGGATAACTATCAACAATGAAAAAAGTTATTCTTCCCATGCGGGTGCTACGATCACGTAATCTTTCGGGTTCATATGATCCTGATCAAAAGTTTCCAGTTTTGAATAGTGCTGAGGTTTGAAAAGGTCAAGTTGGTTATTGGTCGAATAGTACAACGTATGAGAGATATAGGGAACCTGGAAATGGAAATACGATGATGTTGATGGTATGGATGTTACAACCTTAAGAGTAATCAGACAAATGATATATACTACATCCGAATAACATAAATTTGAGCCACTTATGTTAGTGATTGAACAGAAGATTGAGAAAACTTCATATTATTTTTATATTTCTCTTAAAACATATTTCTTAAGGGAGGAGTTTTGATTTGTTGAATTATTTGGAGTTTTTAAGAAGGGTTATTTTGCTGTATGCATCCGGTAAAATATTTAATGACTCACCCATTTCTGTTACTTAGAAACTAAGCCTAGAGCCTGTTTACTCGCCCAGTTCTACTAGAAGAAGACAGGGAATAGCTATTTTTTTATGGGAAATTGTTTCAACTGGCATAGCTTCATTTCTCTGATTAAGAGGGTAGAATTACACTAGTTACCTGTAACGTTAACACTAAATCAGTAGTTTTGATAACTATGAACGCATCAGATAAATTTCATGAGTGTAAAAAGTTATTTGATAACTTATCTACATCTCCTTTTCTGATGTTAATGATGTTATGGTGGTTGGAGATAAATTGTGTTACAGATGTTGAATATATTTCCAGTAGCTTATTATTATTATTGTGATGCTTATGCTTTTGATTAAATGTTCATTGTTGTTGTTTTTTTTTGGGAGGAGGGACTTCATCTTTTTATGTTTGTGTTTATTCTAATGCTCCAGTTAACATTTTCGGTGTAAACTTTTACGCTAGCTAGCAGAGTTTATAGATTGCATTAGCAAGAGTCCATGTAGACATGTATTTCGACTTTTTAGCCATATAGATCCATCAGTAAAGTGTAAGCTGCTAGTTATTATTGCTTTAGTTGTTGTTTTTATCGAAGTTTGTTTGTTGTTAAACACAAAAGCATAAAGCTACTCATGGGCTACATGAACTATGTCTACCACGGATATCGAAACCCAGTTTTTTAGCGTTATAAGCCTTCAGACTTACTGCTGAGACACTGAGGGGGAGGAGGGATCTTTATCGAAGTATATTTTGTAGGTGTTTCCTATGAACACTTCAACATACGATTAAATAATTTCGTACAGATAAAAGGATTTGCGTGTGGAATGGGTATCCATAATATCTATTATAATATATTCATATTTATAAAAAAGATTAGTTAGTTGATAGGAGACATTTCATTTTATAGTTCATACTGGAGTATTATCTTAGTGAAATTGGTGGTTTGGAGATGAGTTTTGGAAAGGAATACTTTTCTGTAATTTGATACCTCCCTACTTATGGTTTGGTTTTTCAATTTCGCGCAAAGCTACACGAAGGCTATCTGCGCTACCAGTCCCTAATTTAGCAGTGTAAGACTAGAGGAAAGGCAGCTAGTCATCACCACCCACCGCCAACTCTTGGGATACTCTTTTACCAACGAATAGTGGGATTGACCGTCACATTATAACGCCTCCATGGCTGAAAGGGCGACCATGTTTGGTGTGACGGGAATTCGAACCCGCGACCCGCAGATTGCGAGTTGAGCGCCCTAACCACCTGGCCACCCTACTTATGTAAGTTATGTTAAAACTGCGGGAATGGAATCTTTCGACCAAAGACACACATAATTCAGACTACTGAGATACCAATTATGATGATTTTCGGCCGATTATTGCTTCTTAAACTAGCCTCGTTTGATATGGAACAGTATACTCTGTATTTTCAGAAGTTTATCAGTGCTTGTATAATAACCTGCATGAGACTTCTTCTAAACGAGATCACTCCGATGTTTTTCTAGCAAGACATTATTATTGAAGCGTGTTTCGAATTATGATGTTGATCTTGGTTGCGATTTTGTTTCCCGTTATTTGTATATCATTTATTCAGTGTAATCAGCAAATGTTCTATTTCTACAGATCTTTATTTGAACCCTGACGAGAACTGAGATTTGTTGGAGTTTAAGGAACGGACACTCAAGATAGTTACTGTTACCTTAGAGATGAATTATTTATCTGATCCTACCGTGGGCTTCTGGGAATTGGTAGGGCCACAGGAAGACTGAGAAGGAATTTCGGGGTGAAACTTTTTACTGTTACCTTACAGATGAATTATTTATCTGATCCTACTGTGGGTTTCTGGGAATTGGTAGGGCCACAGGAAGATTGAGAAGGAATTTCGGGGTGAAACTTTTTACTGTTACCTTACAGATGAATTATTTATCTGATCCTACTGTGGGCTTCTGGGAATTGGTAAGGCCACAGGAAGATTGAGAAGGAATTTCGGAGTGAAACTTTTGATGCTTTTTTGATTTTAAGTATTCTACATTAGATTGTTTATTTTACAAAATACAGTGTGATGACTAAAGCTAATTTGATTCTTATTGATCAACATCCAACTGCTTTTCTTCTATTTGTGAGGCGTGGCAGGAAACAGTTATAATCTCCCCCTCAAGTGTTCAGGAGTGGTGGGACTTTGAATTTGGGCAGTTAAGTTTACTTAGGGGGGGGGGGTGATCATTTTTTTTATTATGAAAAACGTTAAATTGCTTCGAATACGAAATTCACTTGTTCAAAAATGAAGAAAAGTGTTCGGCTCATTAGTAGTCTGGTTAAGTTTGATTTATTTCGTTTAGGGGATTAAGTTAGATAAAGATATGAGGCCTAAACGAAAGACAGGTTCTAGTTTGATTATAAACAATATTTTTTAAATTATAATTTACCAAAGTGCCATGTAACAGTTTTATCATTTTGATAACTACACTGGCGGTTGGTTTTAGGAATAATTTAGGGAAGACAGATGATAGTCAACAGCACCCACAATCTAGGGAAGACAGATGATAGTCAACAGCACCCACAATTTAGGGAAGGCAGATGATAGTCAGCAGCACCCACAATTTAGGGAAGACAGATGATAGTCAGCAGCACCCACAATTTAGGGAAGACAGATGATAGTCAGCAGCACCTGTTGCCAACTCTTGTTCTACTCTTAACTAACGGAATAGTGGAATCAACTGTCAATCTTATATCACATCCACTACCGCAAAGTGTGGAGCGTGTTTTTCGTGGCAACGATACGCAAAACTATGAACCCCCTGATTTAGTCAGTCCTGGAACGCTAACCAATAGTCCACGCCCGACCAGTTTTATTATTTTTACCTTTACAGTGAGTTACTAATATTATTTATTTAATCACGGGATTTATCAGCATAATTCAAAGAAAGGTGTTTTTTTTTGTAATTTGAGTTTTGTGAATATTTTCATGTTATTTATGCCCTCACTATATATATGGGTAAGAAACAAAAGAAAAATCTTACCCCTGAGCAGAGTCACGGATTCGGATCCCTCTGATTTCAGTTTTCACATTTCGCCAATTTAATCTAATTCACATCGAAAAAGTTATTATTCAAGAAATTATATTATATCAATAGTGTCTAAATTACTATTATGTTTGTCGTATCCTAGCCGGTTTGACGAGTCCTGGTATTGAATGAAAGGCCTCGCCGCGACTGGATATGGCAGATGTGGTTGAAATATAATTATATTATTCTTTAATATCAATCATAAGTTCCTATAATTACATGTTCGCTTGGCAAATAGTAGTTTTACAAGTATAATAGAACAATTTTAAAGTTTATAAAGACAAGTAGGGATCAATATATACGTAACCTAGCTACAGTAATATAGAAAGTTTATTCTACAAAAAAGTTTTGAAATAAGAAAGTCAAAACTAGAAAAACTGAGTTACTTAAAACTTAATAAGAAATTATCCCTACTTTGGCAAAATACTGTAATTATTTTAGTCTAAGTCAATGTAAGGATAAAATGTTTTAAGTTTTAACTAACTCAGTTGTTCTAGCTTTGACGTTCTTGTTTCAATACTTTTTTCAATATATTACTATAGCTAGCTAGGTTACGTATAAATCGATCCCTACTTGTCTTTATAAAATTGAAATCAACTTTTACGATACTTGTTTGTTTTGTTTTATTAAGCTATATTTTTAAGCGCCAGCATTACCAAGCGTGGGTCGTGCGTATACCCGATTCGATTTTGTTACTCTTCAGGATCTCTATCAACGTACCCTCAAATAATAATTATAATGATATAATTTTCAGAATGTTTCAAACAAACTCAACTGTTTCTATTGACATCCACATTGTGAGTGCATTACTTACTGTGCTTGTAGGTATAAATATCATCAACAAACTAAGCAATCTATTTTATACAACTCTCTCTCACCCAGGTACAGGAAGAAAAATGGCTTTGCTTGCTCGATTCCGTTAACGTCGACGTTAGCTACAATTTGTAGTTTGCAATTTGATAGACTTAAGAAACATGTCAGAGTTCAGTTTGACAGAAGTATATAGACAAAATGGTAGTATAAAAATACCGAGAATAATTTCCTATAACTTTCATATTTAGTTTGAATTCTAGATCTCAAGTTTATTATGATACCCCAGTATTGCAGCAACCCTTACTTACCCAGTGGCTAACGGAACAAAACGAAGGAAACCGACCACCAAAGTGGCCACAGCTCTGAAAACAAAGAGACTGACTGAACTGTGGTTGTACTAAACAGTATGGACAGCTTTTTTTATATAAAATATTGTGTATATTAGCTCCCTTATTATACTGAAAGGTTATATTTGTGGGCACATACGTGCTACAGAGAGTGATACTTGTTTGTTCTTGACCTCTGGTGGAGAATAATGTGTATATCCGATGCCCTGCAGTTCCATCGTTATGTACAACATTTGATGTGACAGTAACGTGTCAATATTAACAGGGCATACCGTATCGGCCGATTATAGGCGATTTCGTCAAAACGTCCTTTTTTTAGGTCTGCAAAATCAATACTTTAAATGAACAGCCTACAAGTGTATTAGTTTCAAGAATTAGCGATGACCTTAAACGAATATCTGGCGCGCATGCGTAGACTAATGCTATTTGGACATTCAGGAATGCGATAGGCTAGAGTAGGGGGGAAGGGGCTTGTGGTCGGTCGCGATTATAAGGCGACTATGAATTTTACAACCTAATTATTAATAAAAAAACATCGCCTTATAATCGGGCCAATACGGTACATATAATTCTAAGTTCCTTGTGTCTTATTTGGACAATCTTAAATTTTCTATTTCACGCTCAAAAGGTAATTGCGTAAAGCACTGCTTTATGTATAAAACTGTATGATAATTTTTGATATTAGATAACTATTTGTTATTTGTGAGTGTAATTGCATTTTGTTTTGTCAGTCCTTTATTTGTAATTCCGCAATGTATTAGTGATATCAAACAGACCCTTTTCAACTTATATCAAATTTATAGTGGTGAAAACTTTATTAAATAAAAATGTTATTGTAAATTTAATACCAAGTGATATACATTCATCAACATATTGAAATTTTCATTCAATATAAAGTTAATTTCCTTTCTTAAAAATCGTTATCGTAGTTCAGGTTGTTTGTGATCAGAAAGCTTATTCAATCGATACGTTGCAGTACATTATATGAAACCCTTTTACATTTAATATTAATATGTTGGGTAAATGTTGGCAGACTAATTTTACAGTGATGATGAACATCAACAATTCCTATTTTGCAAAACTTTGTCTTACCAGCAGCGCATCTTTCTATACAGTTCGTCAAAATCAGTTTAGAAAGAAGGCTAATAATTTTTTTATGCTTTAATATTTCTATTTGAGTATATTTGAGCATAGTATGATCCAAGTTTCTAGTAGATGCTCTTATTTTGACCACTTTGTCTAAAAAGGAAAAACCTGGTGTTGTTTGGAGTTAAGTACAAAGCTACACAATGGGCTATCTGTTGTAAGTCCGCAGACATACCGCTGTGCCATTGGGGAGGCACAAAAATCTGAGTAAGTCATAATCTAACATTCATGCCACAAACTATACACTCATAGCTTAATTAAACAAGGGTCAGGTAACTGCAATTCCTTTAATGAAATAAACTGGAACCTGAAAATTTAACTTTATTAGAATCCCAGGAGACTAATGAAGGTAATGCGTTTACATATAAATCACATTTTAATGAACTAAAAAAAGAATAATATCATTAGCTTGCTAAATGGACATTAAAGGCATGCTTGGCTTAAAATTTAATTCCGAGTTTTTTTTGTCCATTGTTGATTGTATTGTTTAATCAGTTTTTTATTCTGAATGTTCTTATAAAAGTCAATTTTATGCAATATTCTGTCAGCAAGTATTATGGAAAACAAGTCTTTTAAAAGTACCGGGAAGTCAGTTGCATACCAAATAAGAATAACCAATCCAAACTGTGATCGCTGTGAAATACCACAAGTTATATCAATCATATTACAGTTAATATTAAATGCGCTGAAACAGCTTTCTGTCTCACAAGTAAACTTTGTTTCAATTAAACGGCCCGCCATTAATGTTTATACCATTTGAGAAAATAGGATGGTTGAAACTGTCAGACAATTTTTTGACAAATTTCAAAATATTACGCATAGAAAAACCTATTACTGATAACACTGTTGTCTATGTTACTGAATCTAAATACACTTCAGATAAGTTGGGTAGTCCCCTTTTTTCTCAAAATCTAAACTGATAAACTATTTTATTTGTTCTTTTTAGCGCAAAGCCACATAATGGACAATCTGCA
Source organism: Limulus polyphemus (assembly GCF_000517525.1). Taxonomy (NCBI): domain Eukaryota; kingdom Metazoa; phylum Arthropoda; class Merostomata; order Xiphosura; family Limulidae; genus Limulus; species Limulus polyphemus. The sequence continues at coordinate 97,349 of NW_013665711.1, forward strand.
CTCTGTCCACAAAAGAATTAAACCCCAGTTTTAGCGTGGTAAGACCATAAACTTACCGCTGACTCACTGGGGGCGCCTGATAAAATATTATATATATATATATATATTATAGATTACCTTGTAGTCTATGAACTTTATTAAACTACTGAACACAGTGCAAGTATCGCAGTAGATTTTTAAAAAAGATCTAAAAAAGTGATGTTCCCAAACTTTGTATAATTATACAAAAAATGCTTGTTTTTAATGTACGTTGAAACAAATGATACGGATGCGGGTATTTCAGAAAACCAATACTTGGAGGACTAATCATAAACTAACGCCGCTACCACCAGATTTTAACAATCAATAAGCACTGAATTTGATAGAAATGATTCCTTAATAACATTGAAGACTTGTTCTATAATTGGTATTAGTGATCATTATAGAAGAAACAAAAAGAAAATCCTTATTGTATTGATATAAGAGATAAAACAATTACTTTCATATAACCAAAGGCGTGGATATACACAATTTCTTTACATTATTGAGTAAAATGCAAAATTAAATGTAAAATAACAATATTTTTTTTTGAAATAATTGATAAAAGTCTGCAACCTGGTCTCATTTCTGAAGAAACCTACAACGCATAATTAACTGTTCACACCAGTAAGACCTGAAGTGGTAAATGCGAAAATCAAGTTAAGGATTAGAACTAACGTGTGAAAATGTAATAATATAAACAAATCAAGTTAAGGATTAGAACTAACGTGTGAAAATGTAATAATAAAAACAAATCAAGTTAAGGATTAGAACTAACGTGTGAAAATGTAATAATAAAAACAAATCAAGTTAAGAATTAGAACTAACGTGTGAAAATGTAATAATAAAAACAAATCAAGTTAAGGATTAGAACTAACGTGTGAAAATGTAATAATAAAAACAAATCAAGTTAAGGATTAGAACTAACGTGTGAAAATGTAATAATAAAACAAATCAAGTTAAGGATTAGAACTAACGTGTGAAAATAATAATAATAAAAACAAAGTACAAGTTAAGGATTAGAACTAACGTGTGAATATGTAATAATAAAAACAAAATGGCCTTCTTGCGATCATCAAAATTAAAAAAAAATCATTCTAAAATACAGTAGCACGTGCAGAGTAAAATACAAGCCTTTTCTTCTCCATTTTTATTAAGCTTGTTTATTTTAGGCTATATTTCAAAACGTCCAACAAAAGCATGCTTTGCACACCCTTGAGTTAAAAATGTTTTTATGTTTCCCGTCATGAATGCTAAAGAACATTCGAATTTCATCTTCTACTGCAACAGTAACATTTGTTTTCTTCCTTCTCAACAGACAATTTTAACATTTAACTTAAATGCAGTACCGCTTGGATAGCCAAAAGGGAAATTTTGTTCATGAATTTCTTAAGATGCGACCAATCTATCAAACTGTGGATTACATATTTAAACAACACCAACAAAAATGCACAACATCATATTATAGGAAGTGTCTTATCTATAATCAAACATATTTCATTAAAATACAACTGAAATAGGCAAGCAACATTTTCATCAATCAAAACCATCTTAATATGTACTTTTTAATGTAGCCTATAAATGTTTCGAATTTATTTAGCTGGATACAACCTCCATTTGATTACACTTTTTAATGTAAATACACAAACATCAAGACAATAGAAAAGACGAATGAACTAGGAATGGTTCAGATGATTCACGCAGTTGTCGGATTACATTATTAGATAAAGAAAAACACAGACAATAATACAAAAATAAGCTTTAATGTCACGTAGTATTCGTTATTCTTGTCTTTATTGTCACATATTGTTTGTTATTGTCTTTATTTTCACATACTATTTGTTATCGTTGCTTTATTTTGACATACTGTTTGTCAATAATGTCACGTAATATTTGTTATTCTTTTTATTTTTACGTAGTATTTGTTAATAATGAAATATAATGATGTAATCCTTAAGTCCTTATGACAGATAGTTAAAGATTTCTAGTCTTTAACTTTTATTTTAGAGAAACTGAAATGACATCGTCATACAAAAACTAGAAGTGCAATTTGAATATCGTGAACCATGATAGTGGTAAATAATAGGAATCGCAAGGAATTGCACAAAACCCTAATAGAATGTTCGGGCAAAAAGTACTTAAACAGTAAAGATTCAGTTCAAACAATACTTTAAAACCTTTACTATTGATTTCTGAAGTTGTACACATAAAAAAAAAAGCAAACACGATAAACTTACAAGGAAAAGAAAATCTGCTCAAAACGGCCCGTTTGTAATTCTTCTTCTTCTCTTGCCAGCCTACAACAAAAATTGCTTGGTATATTATTACCAAACCTTTTGTACAGTGCTAAATAAAGTACTGCGAAGGTCGTAGGGTATTGAAAAATCAATTTCTTTCTTCTATATTTTACATAAGCTCAAAAACATCATAATTCTATGTTTACGATGTTATCATTATCCCTTGAAGTTAGTTTTTTTTACACATATTTTCTGTTCCCTTATAAACCTTAAATACAGGGTGAAACAGGAATTACCAGCCAATAATAGATGAATATTACGTGATTGTAACATGTAGATATTCAATGCTTAGTAAACTACATAATCTGTGTCTTTAGAGGGCCAACCCCTATATTATGTATCAAGTGAAAATATTATCAGCTAGCTACTAGCTCTGTTTATTATCATTACAATGAATAGAGTTAGCAACATATCAAGTAATCCTTTGTCCATATTGATCACAAAAAAACCTAGCATACAAGATAAATATAAAATTGGGAATTTCAAAACCTTTAAATAGGGATCGTTAGAAAAGTAAGCAAATAAAGCTGGATATACTGTAGACAGTATTTACTCAAACTACAAATCCTTATTTTGACTCCATCAAATGTAATTCTAGGTAAGAGAATAGGGGTTTGTAGTAGTTTATTTATCTTGTAGTAAAAAATATTTTGTTCTCTCGAGAAAAACTGGTATTTCTCAACACCACGAATGAGTTCACATATTCTCAATACTGCTATCTCACTCTCATAGATTATAATGTAAGCAAAATATTATTTTGTAACGAGACTCAAGAACTTGAACCTTCGACCCAGACGCCAAATCTCATAGTCAAAAAGCCAGTGCCTGGTTTTGTTTGTTATCATGCTCGTGATAATATAAGTAATACAAAGACGTATTGAAACAATATATTTGTTATCTGGTCACCTCTACGTTTATCTCCTGAACAATACTGTAAAGATTTAAAACCATTTCGTAAGAAGGGGAAAAGTGTTCTTATACAATAGGAAATATTCAGTGTACAATAAACTTGTAAATTATGAAGGCCTAATAAACTACAATTGGAATAGCAATCGCTCGTTAAGTTGTAATTGAGTTACTGCATTATTTTGATAAAATATTGAAAGAAATTGCTGTTGACAGGCTCTGCCAAACTGTGTGTGTTTTCGTAAAGCAGCTTAGTTATCAGCGCCGTTAAAAACGCTTCTTATCATTAATCTCGCCGTCGTTGTAACATAAGGACAGAGATATATGCCATTCACACAACTCCAAATGATTGAACCACATGTAGTTGCCTAGCAACAAAGTAAAAGCCACGGTAAATATATTAGTTTACTTACATTCAAGTGTTACACACTTTCTCTTCGCAGTAAAGCACAAGCAGTGTTCCAAGAAAGCTTTTCAAATAAGCTAAATTATGTATCTGGTATCAAATGTTATACTTGTCACCTTCTGGTTTACAGAATACAAAGACATTCTTACTAAACAATTAAAAGTTTTCATAAATAAGGTGGATAATTTGATTCATGTTAAACAGATATTATCATTGTTAAGAAAGAAAACAACCTCATTGTTCTCATACGAATTTGATTTACATTTATCAGGCTTTCACTTTCATGACTGCTCATTTGAAAGTTTCGCATAAAATGATTTTGATGATATATTTATTGTATCAATTACATCCATTTAACTGGACAATACAGTACAATAACTGCGTTATAGAATAAGCTACGGATTAAAAGTCTGCCAAACAAAATCACCGTTAAAAACGCTTCTTATCGTCACTCTCGCCGTCATTTTAACACAAGGACAGAGATATATATCATTCATACAACTCCAAATGATTGAATCACACACGAACACACACAATCTCAAGAAAGTCTATGCCCATAAGTAGTTCAAAACACTGACCATATCTCAATAACTTATGTTTTTTCTTAACGTTTTGATGTTACTTATACAACAATTGCAGTGATGTTTAGTTCAAATGTCAGCCAAACCTGAAATTTCTTCTATCGATTTAACTCACGCTAATGTCAACATCGTGCAAAAAACGCAACACAACATCAGAATAATTACACCAGAAAGTTATCTTTCTCAGGTGACCTAAAGGAAACTATTCTGGCATTTTTCAATCATGTGCCACAGGCAACCAGTTCGGTTTAAGTAAGAGCACGGAAGCAAACAGATTTATACGCATACTGCATAGTCAAAATAATAAGTGCTTGTCTGAAAATATGTAAATATGATAAACTGACAAAGCAGCTCTAACACGGTTAAAAGTATTTGCAAGTCCTAATGTAAGGGTTATATTTAGGTCATTCTTAGGTAAAGCAGAATATTTTCAAATGCAGTGTATACATTATTTCTAGCAGCAGTAAAAAATCTAACCATGTAAAATATAAGTCTATTTCTCATGAAAAGTGGATGCAAATGTAAGAATAAAAAGTTTAAATAATATTCTTCACTCTCAGCTTGAAACTAAAGAACTGAGAAATATCCTTTCATTTTTTTAAATGAAAAAAGAAAAGAACAAGGATATGAAGAGAGATTAATCTCGGTTGTGAAACAAGCATTTTTTGAATCTTATTGATCATATCTCATCGAACAAAATAAATACTAAATTCAAATTCTTAACTTGTTGTTTTAGCACAAAACTACATAATGCGCTATCTGTGGTCTGTCAACAGTGGATGTTCATGTTTTAAGAGCCTAAAATTACTACTGACCCACCGGAGATTGTTTGTTTGAATTTCGCGCAAAGCTACACGAGAGCTATCTGCATTAGCCGTCCCTAATTTAGCAGTGTAAGACTAGAGGGAAGGCACCCACCGCCAACTCTTGGACTACTCTTTTACCAACGAATAGTGGGATTGACCGACACGTTATAACGCCCCCACGGCTGAAAGGGCGAGCATGTTTGGTGTGACGGGGATTCGAACCCGCGACCCACAGATTGTGAGTCAAGCACCCTAACCACCTGGCCATGTCTGGCCTAACGTAGAAGGAGGGATACTAAAATTATTTGGAAGGACTTTATATTATTTTACAGTTGTTTTTATTTCCTCACTAGCTTTTCCATGTGGGCGGGTTTGAACTTCTGTTCACTGAACGATAGGATGAATTCACCGAAACAAGTTATTTGATTCGATATACTTGTGTACATTTTTTGTGCGTCTCTGAATTTACATTACCAAAAGAAATACTGTAGGGAAAATAAAGAACTGTGTAGCTTCGGGAAAAAACTCTCTCGGTTAAAATACCAGAACACATTCGGTCCCACACAGAAAGTACAAAGTCATGCAAGCTTTGTAATTACGTGGAAAGATCAGTAGAACATACCAGCGTTATCTGTTTGTTTCTGAAATTTCTCGCAAACCTACAGAAAGGGTTGCCTGCTTGTGCGCACTCTAAATTTTGAACGTACAGACTATACAGAAGGAAGATTTCGGGTTGTTATTATTTGGCCGAATAGTGGAATTTAATAATAATTCTTATAGCGTACCCAATGCCCCAAAATGCGAAGCAATTTTGCGACAACAAGTCGCAAACCATGAATCCTATAAATCATAGTCCGAGCACGCTAACTACTAGGCCACGCACTGGCCATCATTCTAGTTAGCAGTACTGCGAAATTAAATTATAATATTTGCTTTTCGGTTATCAAACCAGAGAAACAATTTTTATTTTGGTATTACTAATCACTGCTACTTGCAGTTGTACTTCTCATACACATGACGAATTTTATATACATTCAACATTTGTATTTTAATAACTCTGTCGTACGAGTCGTGAACGGCACAAAACTGTTAAGATTACACTGGACTGTGAATGACATGCTCAATATGTCCTCCTAGTTGTGATGTCAGGTGACGTTTCACTCACTGTACACGATATTTTGAAATGTCTTTAAAAGTTACATATACCCGTGGAATTATATGTACTGCATCCTTAAGCTTCCGTATGGTGTGTGGGTTACCTTCGAATAACCCAAGCGAAAATATATCAAAGTTATTTTGAATCAGGTGATATTAGAGACCAGAATAATCCTCATCCATTGACGTTACATCCGAAGGTTTCACGAAGAAAATACAGCATAATGTTTGCTAATGTGCTGCCACCTACCGCATTTGAATCTCCCAAGTTATTACAAATACAGAATGCATACAAAATCTCTCAATTTACACCGCAAAAAACAATCATGTAGGTTTTGTTTTCAGTTCGTGCACCTGCATGAAAACGAAGAGTGAAATAGAATGAAGAAAATTTACCCATAACTTCTATACAAGCTCTACAGGCCATTTGATTAAGGAAGCAAACAAGTTATGTTGCATAAGTAGCAGTCTTCGTGTAACACCATTAAGACCAAATGACTGATTTAATAAATAAGCGTATGAAACAAGGATAACTGTTTGCCTTCAGATGAACTAACTCTAAAACTTGCTATAGAATATTAAGAATGTTACAATCTTCGGATCTTTCGTGCTAGGTTTTCAGCAAATGAAAGGAATCCCATCTTTTACTTTTTAAAATTAGCTGTTGCATCTTCCTGGACTTATTTAAATAATTCTCTTTTGTGCCTCATGACGACTACTAATTTAAGTCTGTAAAATTCAGATTCTGCCCAAACTATATTGTTTTACATGCTTTCTTTTCCAATTCAATTAGATAAGTTTCGGCTTTAAAATAAATTTTTAATTGAATGGGACTGAAAATACGCATGTCTTCGATTGGAGAGCTCTTGGAATTGAGCCAAATATGTGTAATTTGCTTTAACTAATTACTGGGATAGAAAAGTAACACTCAACACATATATAATGATGACATCAAATGGTGTTTAAAAGAAGTAGGTGAGCTAACAACCAGAACATTTTGTTGGTCACACACTCAATACGAACATATAATCGTTATATGCTGGAAATTAAGAAATCAGTAAATTAAGCAGGTAACTACTTAACCACGCTTTCTTCACCAGAAAGTGTACAAAACTCTAACAGTTAAATATTATGAAAATAACGTGTAAATTATTAGAATAATGGAGGTAAAGTACAACGTATGCTGTTCATCATAATGTGTAAAACATATACAACCTTTTTAGAGATCTAACATTATAATAAACATCACATTGTTAACCTGCTATTATCCAGTGAAATCCAACTATTAGCTAAAGGTTTAAATGGACACTGTGCATTCTACATATAAAAAAATACAGATAGCCTTGTCGTTTAATGATGAAAAATATCGAATAACTTACTAAGCATAATAATGAAAAATAAACGGATAAAAAGATTCATATATTGTACATTTACATGACATTAACAACACGCAACAGCTGAAACACAAACAGTGTTTGAAGTATACAGTGCATGATACACGATATAATTTAACTATTTCCCAATCGTTAAAATACTGCATTATATACAGTAGACAAACCGGTATGACACACAGGTGTAAATGTATAAAATATGTATACATATAAACATTGAACCCACAAACATATATGTAGAAACAAACATTAAATTATTAAATACAGAAATTAAAGACTTTGCGATTGACGAATTGCTTTGAATTTAATGTAAGAAATCCTGCAGACTGAAGTCAACATTACGATTTTTGAATTCAGTCTTATGATACTTACAAAAAGAGAGTCACGATCCTTCAGACTTTCACGCTAAGTTTACAACTTTCCTTTTACCTTAGAAATCTCTAGCAGTAGCAGGGTCCAGGTAAGCAATTCTAAGATCGCATATGTGGTTGTCGAAAGGCCTATATCATGAAAGTAAACTTTCATGTGTTTTTTGTAACTTTCTAGCACAAAGTATTTTATAACAATAACGCCATCTTTTTGTCTAAATAAATATCAATACAAATAAAGTTAAGTTATGAAAAAGTTTTTTTTGACATAATACTATCATTATTTAAAGTGCAACATAGTCAGGATATACACACACTACGCCTCCCTTTACACTAACTAAACCTAATTCAAAGAGTATTACTCACAGTTGGATGAGAGCAGTATTGCCCTCTTGCGGCGGCCTTCTTCAAGGTTAAAACTTGTCTAACACGCTGTACTAGCCTGAAGAACAAACAAAAAACAGCATTATTTACGAGCAACAGCTATTAAGTTGTGTGTTTTTTATATGAGTATGATTTTAGATTTTATATTCAAATTGTTTCTTATTGAAATAACATTTGGGGAAATTAGGTTTGACCAACTGATGAAATAATCCATTATTATAAGTAGAAATGAAAGAATGGTACATTTAGATAGTTAAGCCAATTTGATGTCTGTCTGTTTCAGATTTGATTACATAACTTGCTTTAAAAAGAAGTTTAAGTTAATTTCCACAAATCCAATGTGTAAACAAGCAAACAATAATCGTAGATGACAATAAAAATAACAATAAACAAATTAATATATTTGCGCGGGTTGACCGTTTGGTAGAGTTCTAGATTTCGGAGTCGGTAAGTCGGCTTCGAATCCACATAATACCACAGAAGTATTCCCTGTGCTATAAGATGTGGGTGAGTTATTTGAGCGACAGGATGGTAGCATGGATCCCTTAGCATGGATGGTAGGATGCTGTTAACTGGCTGCCTTTTCTCTAGTCAGTAGATTAAAATTAGAGACAGTAGCAAATAGTCCTAATAGCTTTGCTATAAATACTGAAAAAATAAACTAAGATAGTACATCAGCAAAGAATAGGATTTAACATACTTTAATTTACAATGAAACTTTTACTTTTTTACGTGAGTATCTAAAGAATATATCCAAGAAGCGTTACTAGCCGAAACGAACCAGCTTGGTACAATAATCCTCTGAATGTGGAGGAAAATAACATAACAAATGTGAAAAGCAGAAAACATCTGCTTGTAAAACAGATTTTAGTCGATCATATTTCTATTTGTTTCCGTTCTACACGCTTCGTAAGAAATCTTAAAAAAATAAGTGTCGAACGTGAAAGCATGTTTGAATACATCGGTTCAGGTCCAATTAAACTCTATAGCTTTATTTTCGAAATTTGATTTTTGTTGGGGATTCTTTCCCACTCGTTTGAAGTCAAGCTGAACATATCCTACAAATATTCCAAAATACAACTGTAGTCTCATGTTTATCACATCATGCTATACCTCGTTGAAACAAACTGCCACACTTTACTTATTTTGATACACTACGTATTATAAAACACGCCTGTGGGTTATGTGGTTGTATTCGACTATTTTCTTAAGTTTTTCAGCAATACACAACTGATATTTTGTTTTTAGTGCTCGTTTTCAGTGAGTAATCCTACACTGAAAACTATTAAGTATTTTAAAGGCTGTGTTATATATTTGATGATATAATCAAAATAACTTTAAACATATTCAATTCAAATATATTTACAATATTTAAGAGCTCCTTTTAATACATAGGTGTAAAAAATGAAATACCATCTCCCTAGTGGCCAGAAACCGAACTTCCACCACCATATATACCCTTGCCGTAGCAAAAATAAAAAAAACACGTTGATTTCACTATGACGTAATTTCTAACTGAAACTGATAAAGTCAGTGTAGGAAAACCTCTCGTTTTTCATGTACGTCTATATTGTATATAAAGACATAAACTCATAAGAAATATTGGAATATTTTTTTTTCTCTATATAGAATTTTCTGGTAGTATATGAACAATTTATAACTAACTTTTTAGCCTCAATTTTTAAACAATTTCACAATTAAATTAATATTTAATAATTAGTTAACCCAATGCAAACTCATGACACATAACACCAGTCCCTGGTGAAATTATATTAAAACTAACATAATAGCCTATATTTGCTTCATAACTTCTGTGGTTTTATTGAATGTTACGACGGTAGGAGCAAGTACTTTGCAAAACACGAGAGGTAGACTGTTTCTAGTATGGCGTCCCCTGGTGGTTCCAAAATAAACGGAAATCAATTGTTTCCAGCTTTCAGTAATATTCGATCAATCTACCAGTTCAAAATGCAATCTGTTCACTTGTTTAGCATGTAGCAACGACTTTGTTAGCTGTCGACCACACATAATGAGACATTTCAAACTCAATGAAACCCAAGCGTTTTCGATATGTGGACCTGTCTTCTTTAGGGGTATAGAAAGAATGTTGAAATTATGTAAGGTGTAGACACAAATTGAAAAACACGAAGTAAACCTAACTGGCCGGATGTGGGCCAAAGTCACGTGTTTAGTTACGTAGACGTGGTTTACTCATTGAACTTACTTCTGATGACTTACTAATCTTGTCTTTACCTTTCAAATAATTATTTGTACGGCATGACTCATACGGTGTATTTCTTCTCGTCATTCAAAGCAAGAACTGAGTATGCACCGAAACTGCTTTGAGCAACCTGTGATAAAACAGTTAGGGTCCCGAGTAAACACCAGAAAGGCTCCGGGTGACTTGCGATGAAACACTTAGAGTCCTGAGCATGCATCGGAAACCGCTGCGAATAAATTGTGACGAAACAATTAGGGCCCCGAGTATGCACAGAAACTGCTCCGGGTATCTTGCAATGAAACGCTTAAGGTCCCGAGTTCGCATTAGAACCGCTTCGATTAATTTATGATGAAACACTTAGAGTCCTGAGTACCCACCGGAACTGCTCCGATTAATATATGATGAAACACTTAGGGTCCTGAGTGCGCATCGGAACTGCTCCGATTAATTTATGATGAAACACTTAGGGTCCTGAGTGCGCATCCGATTAATTTGCGGCGAATTATTTAAGAGTCATGCTGTCATGACAACAAAAGTGAGTCAATAAATGTTCTTCTCTATCCCTGAAATGTTTGTGCTGCTGTTACTTTAAACATTTGATTTCTCCGACAAACTTTGCAGCTATTTATACATGTCTTCTTTTATTTATGATCCACATCCATATAACTAAATAAACTTTAACCCACATCCGGTTTTTCAGATTTACTTCTGTTTTCCAACTTATGTCCACCAGCACTTGACATTTAATTTCATCATTTTCCTATTTTTCCTCAAGAAAACAGCTACCTGTCGAATGCTCTAGGTTTCATCGGATTTATTTGAATGAGGTTTACCAAACTGCTTTCATAGTTCTCGTTTTTTGTTGTTTGTTTTTTTGTCTTTATTATTAATGAAAAAATCTTTCAAACAATATTCTTAACCAAATAACATCAGTATATTTTATAGTTTAAGTCTGTCATAGTGACTGCAAATAAAAACAAAAACTGTCAACTCCAGCAGACTGGAAATCAAATTTTTTCGACAGTGGTATCAGAAACTACTTATATTAAATTTTGGACTAGTGTAACTGACAAGGCTTGAGTTATATATGCGTTTGTATGTATTTGTTTCCTCGAGCAAAAATTCGGTGGAACGAAACGTAAAAACAAGAATTTTATAAACTAAATTTAAACCAAACATCGCGGGGATATTAGTATGTAATATATCTATAACACTTGATACAACAAATATTTAAGATATATATATATATACAAAAGGAAAGGAAACATGTAATACCAAATCTGATTTTCTATCTCTTCATTCGAGCAATCTTAAGATCGATAATAAAATAATGTTCTGCTAGAATAATAAGAAGTTAATATATACTCAAAATCAATACATAGCCCTGGATATAAAATATTCTTCGTATTAATTCTTGTTTATTTAAAACTATACGGAAGTAAAAACAAGAAATTATTTACCAGGAATCAGAAAGAAGTTTATTAAATTGCTGATTTAAAACTTAACGATTTTTTAGCATATTATTACAACAATAAGTAAACTTACCCTAGCCTCCGTTAAAACCTGCGTATTCATTAAGTGTTTTTACCTAAAAACATCATTCACAAACTAACGTGGTCACATTCTGAAAATGTACGACATTTTTATATGTATTGATTCATAGCTGTGGTATATTTGCGGACTTAAAACGCTATAAACCGGGTTTCGATACCCGTGGTGGGCAGAGCACAGATAGCCCATTGTTTAGCTTTGTGCTTAACGTAAACAAACACATATTTTCCCTTAAAAACAATTTTTGAAAACCTGCTGAAAAGCAGATTTTCATTTTTTCAAAGCCTTTTGTTTGTTAAAGACACGAAGTAAAATTCTAATCAGAATGGCATAATTCTAACATATCTT
>NW_013665711.1:110563-125223 GCF_000517525.1 Limulus polyphemus
TATATATATATATATATATATATTAAAACGTATTTGTGTCAAAAACAAAAACGGTGTGAATCAATCTTGTTGGCAAATAGCGTAAATAAAATAAAATATCGGCATATTTGTAGACACTAAATCCAGGGTACAATTCAACTATTAAAATTTAAGTTATTTAACTCGGCTTCGGATTATTTCAAATTCTCCATACCTAACATTATGAAGAATCGAGATAAATGATACAATTACAAATATGTTATTGTAACGCAATAGGTGGCACGATGTCAACCCACTTACTCAAAAAAGCAAACCAAAGTAAAAGGAACAACGTAGTTTTGGTTAAATATGGTATTAACTAAAGAGTTCTTACTGGAACTCTATCTTTGAACCTGTGTATAAGACGAGAGATGAAATCAGGCATTGTTTACCAGCTTCAAAAAGCTTTGTACTATCAGTTACGGTTTGTGTTTTAGTGGAACGCTCCCGAAAAAGCCATAAAGCAAAACTTTGACTGTCCAGTTAAAGAAAAACAGCAATCTGGTCGTTTATTTCCAGCACTAGTTTACTTTGCTTAGGCTGGATATTTACTTGTTTCCACTATCTGAATATAAATTCTAACAGGCGGAAAAACTCGACAATTACGGTTAAAGTTTGATATTTTATTTATTTATTTCATCTAAACCAAATCTTAACAAACTTTCATGCAAAGAAAATTTAAAATCTCAACATGTCAATTTTACTTTTGGAAGAATTGTAATATAAAAATCACAAACAATGATTGATGTCGCATGTATTCTATGGGTAATATCCGACATGGCCAGGCGCGAAAGAGTTAAAGTGCTGGGTATATTTTGTGTTATCGTCATTTCTGAAATCAAGAATCTACCACAGGGTCAACCTGCACCCTCCTGTTGAACACAATATTCATGTACGAGTAGGTGATTTTCGAGCTCCAGTCTTTATTTCTTCTCGAAATCTTTAGGAGTGTTTACTGAATCAGTGTTTATTCATTCATATCTACTGTGGTTAAATGAAAGATGTGATTTTTACTATTTAAAAGTGCCAGTTTCCTTACGAGCTTTAAACGAAAGCTTGGATTTCTTGTTTCTTTTTTTACAAATATAGTTTATTATTTTAAATTAAAGATAAAACAACACTTGGACGTTTTTAAGATATGCAACTAAAAACTAGTTTATTAGAAAAAAAAATATTTCCCTCGTGCTGTAAGTCTTGGTTTTCACCAAACGATTTCTCTTTCCCATGCTTGTAGAAACAAGGCACTGTAGGAATTCTTCTGATAAAGTAGATCGTAAATAATAATATAAACACTAAATATAATGAACTAATTATCAAAAGATTTAAGTAAGCCTACACTTGAGAAATGCTAAAAACAGTAGTAACAACAAAGATTCATACAATTAAAAAGTCATTAATTAGAAATAGCATATCGTCCCTCGAGTTATGAATTACTTAGTGTTGATAGAATTATCTGTTTTGGGGACATTTGTAATAATCTGTAACAGTTCGGTAGGTTAGTAACAAGCTCTGAGTTCAAAGTTCGTTCGTTCGTTTGTTTATTGAATGTCACGTGAAGCTACGTGCGCTAGTCGTCCTTAATTTTTATGTGATAGACTAGAGGAAACGTAACTAGTCAGCACCACTCACCTCTAACTCTTGGACTACTCTTTTACCAAGTAAGAGAGGGATTAACTATCACGTTATAACGCCCCTAAGACTGAAAAGGCGAGAATGTTCGGGACTGAGTTAGAGAAGTTTCACTGAGGAGAAACTATGTTGCTCTATTAGATGGCGTTATTCCAAGACATCTTCCAATTTAGCACGTGTTATATCCACCAACGTATCATGCAAACACTGAGATTTAGATAGTAAAACTACTGGTATATAATATTTTTTAAATCTAAAATTTAACGTTTTAGATTTAAAGAGATAACGAAAAGAGTAAATATATATTGCATTTAATATATAGCATTCATATTCGTTACTATAACCACCGGTAGTTCAATTAGAAGCTTGATGGCTTAAACCTGAGGGCTAAAAATAGGAGTTTTATTCTCGAGGTGGGAACAGACAACAAATTATTACTTTAACTTTGGAAACTGCATGAGTGTCATGACCTGATGAAAAGTGAAATTGGATATTCAAATCTAATAAACAAACCGTGTTCAGTTATATATAGATTCAGTCTACTGTGATTTATAAGAATCAGTACCTATGGAAGTATTCGTACAAATCTTAATGAAAACCATTGCTTTTCGCTTGATTTTGTTATTTTGTGTTTAAGTGCAAAGCTATGCGATGGGCTATCTGCACTGTGCCCACCATGGTTATCAAACCATGATTTTTAACTTTTAAGCCCTTAAACTTAGTGCTGACCCACTGTGGGATTTTTCTTATGCCTGTCAAACAGTTTTCTCTCTCCATTTCTCAAGAGCACATTTATTACAAACATCATGTTCTAAACCCAAAATGGATGACTTACCTTTGAAAGCTAGAACTCGAAATGGTGGGTAACAGTAATGTTTCCAACATAGAAAACATAAAGTTAGAAGAAACACAAACTTCTTTAATCCAAGGAACTTGACTAACTGACAAATATAAAGGAAATTTCTTTATATTTCATCCTTTTTTGTTGTTGTTGTTGTTTTGTGTTTTCAAAAGAAAATCTATTTTTGGGTCTATAAAGCTTATTTAGCATTGTGAGCATATTTCCAAAGCACTTTCCTAGTCAGTTCTGTCCAGATTTAGCTTTAAAATAATAATTCTTGTCATCTCAGAATGTGAACTAATTATTTCAAGTAAAATATTTGCACCAAGATAAGGAAATAGATTTTGCAACTACAGACAACTAACCATGCTTTCCTCCATGCTAACTTTCGTAAAAGAAGCTATTCATGCTAGAAAACCCTAACTGGAAGGTACGTGCAATAGTTTTATGTATATCTAATGCGCCTTATAGTTTCCATGACTGTTCAAGGTTTCAGTGCACAGGATATAATGTGTAATAAATATGTTTCACATTATTATTATTATAACTTTTTTATTGTCTAAAAGTACCTAGAAATATGTATAATCAAAATATTTTAACAACGTTTGTTCTTTAGTATGTTTTACAAATAATATCACCAAGTAACAGAAATGTTCGATTAAAACTTAGTTGTTTACTGGAATTATTTTTATTCCAAAGTTGTTACTCATTACTATTTTTCAGCACTTAGTGGTTTATTAATCAAACATTTTGAAGTTTTAAAAATGCTCAGTAATTGTCTGTATCACTTCCACGTGCCATTTTATCTTTTTGCTTTACTTTCGTACTTTTCTGATCCAAAATAAACAAACATTTTAATAATTCAAAGTATCTCTAAGCTTCAGAAAATGAAACAAAGACTCAGTAATCTATTCAGTTCCTAACACTTTTTTTAACAAGTCAATGAAGGAATTGGGATTCGAATTTTCAACCTGAATAGCACCTTATGCGCTAAACGGTTAGGTCAGAGACCTCTAGAATTTAGACATAACCGTTCTTAATTTTGAACTACTGACCAGAAAGAGAGAAAGCAGCCAGCCAGAAACATTCACCACCACAAGAGCATTATTCGCCTATTAAAGTCAATTCACGAGAATGTCAGTCACTTTTATAATGACCCCACAGCTGAAAGTGCGTGGAGAGTGTCCAACAGTATGACGTCTTGAATATGAGATCCTTCTATTCGCAGTCCCAACAACCTACTGACCGTCTACACCTAGACCATGTAAGGATCAGTAGGTGCCGAAAACGCTATGTCCTTATGGACTGAACATGCGCTGATGTATTTTATAGATTATAAAAAGTAAATAGGACTTGTTTTCACACTCGTGTCTATTTACTGGAATGTCTCCAAACATCAGTCAAGTCTCTCGAATTGACAAATTTTACTTTGAATACATAATGGGTTATCTCCTTACTTTTCAAAGATAGATAAACAGAAATTTATAGGGAACGTTTGTTTAAAAGTTTGAAAAAGTTAGACTTGTTTACTAGGAACACTATAAATCTAGCAAAAACCAAATCGACCAATTTCACTTTGTAGTTCTCACTTGAATAGTTTCGTTGGCAAATCCTTAAAACAAACTAAAATAAATTTATTATTGTGTACGTTATTGTGATAAATACATCATGGATGTTTATTTAGTGCAGTATATCCAAGCATCATTCAAGTCTTTCAGACGGATAAGTTTTATTTAGAAAAGATATTAGATTATTTCCTTATTTTTGTGTTCGTTTCTACTCCAAAGATAGATGAATAAAACCTATTATGAAAGTGTGTATAAAGACAAAAACAAAAAAAAACCGTACTTGTTTAATAGGAACTCTATTAATCTAGTTAAGACCACGCTGGCCAACTTCCTGGTAGCAGTTTTCACTTGAATAGTTTCGTTGGCAAACCCTTACTCACAGAAATTGACTATTGTGTTCGTTATTTCAATAAACAGACATTTTTTGTTATACATAAAAGTTATCTTAACATTGATAAACTTCTGAATACGAATAGACATATGCATTTAAGAGCTTAAAAGCATCTGTTAATAAAGCAATTTTATATTCTGGAGATAATGTATAAAGATTTCTTTTTCAGTCAAAACTAAAATTTTAAGTCCGTTACCTAGAGTTAAGATTTAAAAGAAACATCTATAGGCTGTCATACATTGCAACCGTAAGCAACGAAATATAAATAAAGCACATATTTGATGTAATGCGCCAGACAAGTGAAAAACTAAATCGAAAAAAATAGAATATAAAAGAGTTTAACTAAAAGAACCCTTTTCTGATTGGTTGATACAACCAACTATTCATGCATAAATGACCGTCTTGAATTGGTTTGGTGCATGACTTGTTTAGCACAGTATTTTTTGTTCTGTTTTTAGTGATTAGATATAGTATGAATGGAAAAGCAGCCCGATCTGAATCTGAAAGTCAATTTGTATAATCACACGTCAGCTGAAACAAACATACATTCTCCTTCCTAAAAAAGTTACACAAGAATACAGGTGATTCAAGCGCATTTTGAACAATAAACACATCATAGATAATAATGATAATAATTAATCCTTCAGAATTAGCTGTACGGATGCGATGCCGCTTTCAATCCTAATTTTATATTTGCTATGAAGATGCATTTTGGTTGATTTTTTATAAAGTGTACCATTAATTATCAAATGCACTATCTTAAAACACTATTATCTACAGTTAGATGGTAACGAACTAATGATACCTTTCTTTACTTGTCATTACTTTAACTTATACATAAAGTATAACCCAACTTTCTAATAGAACAGATTCTAGCTAATCATCTTCAGTTGAGAAAGCCACTTCTGGAAAGAAAATGTGTATCCAGGGTATAGAGTCAAGTAAAAAAAAAAAAGGGAGGGTTAAGTCTCATATCGTTATTTTTATAATCGGACGAAACCTTATAAGAAATATTGATAATTACTATAATAATTCGATTAGTTACACCTACATTCATTTTCGAACGGACTCATGTAGGTAATAATTTGGTCTGGTCAGCTGCGGCCGATACAAGACAAATTGTACAAACATTCTCTCGAAACACGTAGTGGACCAGCTAAGAATAAAGTGATGAAAACATTTGTACTCTGTTTTTAATGTTTCGTTAATGTTTTTTTTTTATCAAAATACTTTTCCATGCATGTGTATAAATTATATAAAAAAAGAGAGAATTAACTTTGATAGAGCTTAGCAATGAATACTTAAAACGCAAACAACCTATTCATACTAGCAGAGATCCGCAAGACACTTGCGATCAAATTCGTATCTTTATTGGAACAGCTTGTTTGCTTTATTTGTAGTTAAGCACAAAGCTACACAACGGGCTATCTGTGCTCTGCCCACCACGGGTATCAAAATCCGACTTATTTAAATACAGAATTTACAGAATAATACAAAAGAACTATAATCGCAGAAACGGAAATCTGTAAGTCCACTTGTCTTAAGCCTAAAATTAGTTAAGCCTTTATTAAGAATTTTCTATATGTTTTAGTTTAGTTAGAGCTAACCTCTACCGTACTTAATACTATCAATAAATAAACGTATAGTGTTATCCTACGACTTTACGTTAGACACATTTAAAACCTTTGATATGCTTTTAATATTTGGTTGTACAAAATGTTTACTAAACTATGTTTCTTTACATTTGTTGAAATGGAGCACGCGCGCATGCACATTTAGATAGTAAGGAGCGCGCGCATTTTCAAGACAGACAAAAACTGGGTATTATTAGAATAGATTTTTAAGCAAGCTTGAGAACCACGTCCTCGAAGTTGTTCGTTGTTGCCGGCTTAACCTAATGAAAAATAATCTTATGGTAATAACTAAATAATAAAAACTTATTGGATTGGCTGTACAGAACAGACCTAGTTGATAAAACCTACATAACAATCAGACTTTGTGACTATGAGTTATGTATGTGTATTTTCCAGGTTCCTTCCTCAATACTTTTAGCACACAATGGCCATTTTATAATACATTACATTGTTGAGAATATGACTGCCAAGAGGGAAGCTAATAAGTTATATATATATATTTATATAAATAGCTTACAAACTATTGATGACATTAATTGTTAATAGACGATTAAATCAGCATTACCGTTATTGGTCCAGGTCGTCAACTTAAAGAATAACAATTTAAGAAAGGCAAGTAAAATGAAATTGTATACAGAAAACACAACATGTGCGATTAATATGTGGAACCACGAAAAGCGTGCATTGTATTTAAGTAAATTTATCTTACGTTCGTAAGATCAAAAAAGGACATTAAAAAAAAAGCGGATAGCACAGAAAGTACACATTATAGTGCCACCTGATGCATAAATATAGATTTAATTGAGAAAAAATGTGAAAAACATGTACTCAAAGCTGAACATTTCGCTCTAGATTAACTGAAATGTGAACACTTGTATTTATTTAATTATTAATCAGTTCTTTTCTCTCATGACATTTGCAGAAACGATAAGAACATTATACAAACCTTTGAAGGAGATAAATGCACAGTGTTTAACCTTAATCCGCATTAATTTGATTTCGACTGATATAGAGGGATTTGAAATTAATACTCCTTACGTTTGTCAATATCAAATTTTAGAAAGAATGAAAAATTTGTCTCTATTATAGTGGCCCGGCATGGCCAGGTGGTTAGAGAGCTCGACTCGCAATCTGAGGGTCGCGGGTTCGAATCCCCGTCACACCAAAAAACAAACAAACGTTTCAAGAAATGTTGGTTTCTATTTCGAAATATTTTGAAATAGTCACAATTATCAAAGAACGCTTTTCTTATTGTTCTTAATAAGCGCAATAACAAAGTGACCATTCATATGGACCTTTATGACCCCAAACTATTCCCAGATGAAATTAAGTTAATTTCCTGCATTATAGAATATTTATGAAAGATAAAATAAAGCCACATTCATGAAAATTCGCGTTACTATATCGTTTACCTCTTTATACTCACATAGGTTTCTTGACCTTTGACCCTCGTATTTCAGCCCCTGGTCAACTTGTTTTAGTTAGATATTTTGATTCGATATAAATACTGTGCTAAAATTTGTCTGTGATGAAACAAATAGTTAGAACACTCAAAACAGTAGATTTTGCATTATGTTGAACGATGAAGAAATTCTAGAGCTTTTTTTTTTTACTTTTTTTAGTAATTGATTCCTTTTTATAGAAATAACATAATACAGTAGCATTCAAAATGCTCAAATACAATCATAATATACATGAAATTGTCTTATAGAGTGGTCAAATATGCTAAAATTATTAATAATTATGTTATTTGCTATATGCACTTTTTTCTTTTCTATACACCAGCGCCACCCAGTGGCACAGTGGTATGTTTGCGGACTTATACTGCTGGAAACCGGGTTTCGATACCCGTGGTGGGCAGAGCAAAGCTAGCCCTTTGTGTAGCTTTGTGCTTAATAACAAAAAAATATACAACAGCACCCTCTTCGGACAAAATATAAATGTCCGCCATTTTGTTTGTGTTAACCCCATTTTCCTGAAATCGGTTAAAAAGCATTTAATGTATTTCAATGAGATACTGCTTGAATACTAACTCTGATATTCTCTTTGGGCTACTGATTTTGACAGTCCTCCTTGGCAAGTTTGACTGGTCATGAATTGAGCATACTTGTTTATCGGACACGCTCTCTACCAAGTTTGTATGCTAAATGATATGAAAATTAATGTATTTCTATCAATTGTTTTTTTTTTAATTTTTGACATATCTCAGATTACAATATAGTTGATTGGTTTCAGAAGATACAAGAAACGCACTCTCAATTTGACAATTTTCTGTAACCCGGAACACTATAATAAATATTTCATCTTTTTACTTTTTTGCTCTATCACGAAAATAATATATCATATATTTTTCAAACTTGGATGATATTCTATTTTACAATCAAGATCTGATAAAGTTGAAGCTTACGTTCTTAAGTAGTTTATAACAAGAGAGCAATAATTTCGCCAACTTGTAGTGTGTACACTATAATAGATTTGGTTTGGTTTGTTATGAATTTCGCGCAAAGCTACACGAGGGCTATCTGCGCTAGCCGTCCCTAATTTAGCAGTGTAAGACTAGAGGGAAGGCAGCTAGTCATCACCACCCACCGCCAACTCTTGGGCTACTCTTTTACCAACGAATAGTGGGATTGACCGTCACATTATAACGCCCCCACGGCTGAAAGAGCGAGCATATTTGGTGTGACGGGGATTCGAACCCGCGACCCTCAGATTGCGAGTCGAGTGCCGTAACCTCCTGGCCATGCCGGGCCTTTCTTGAAACGAATGCTGACTTGAAACATGAGAGCTCTTCGGGAACAGATTTATAGAATTTTATTTTAAGGATATATTGCTTAACACATAAAAATGACTTTGTGGCTCAGGAATGTTAATTAGTCTGAAGATCAATTTAAATTTAATGTTCTCAAGTAATCCCCCCCCCCCTCAGTGGCACAGCGGTATGTCTGCGGAAACTGGGTTTCGATACCCGTGGTGGGTAGAGCACGGATACCTCATTGTCTTGCTTTGTGTTTAACTTCAAGCACATAAACAAACAAAAAAACCATTAATCTTAAAATGTGGTTAATGATTTAATGCAAAAAATTCTTAATAAAGTTTTGCTAAAGTAAAATAATATTTTGCAATGATTCAAAGTCTGAAAATATAATCCAGAAACCTGTTAAAAATCAAGAAGTTGATTTTATTAAGTGAAATCTCTGAATTTTTTATACAGTTTTTAAATAAAGCGATATCAGAGGATAGCTGAAAGTCTGGTATTCAGTCATTTGGATCATTTTAACACACGAATAATAAAATGTTTGGAAGGACTCGTGTTTTTAATTTAAATCTAAATAAAAATGTTGCTAAACAGTTTTAAAAAATTCTGGCTCTACGTACTTCATCCGGTAATTACGTTGAAACACTAATATTATTTTTGTCTAAAGGGTCAAGAATTTTGAATAATCTTTCTTGGAAAAAAACTAACAAAGGACCGGAATGTTGTATAACTAATTTATTAGGCAATACACTGTAGTTCATCATGTTGCGAAAACTTTACGCTGAATTAGCAATTCATATTCAAGTGCACATTAAATATACTCAAACACCATTTATGTCACACATATCAAAAAGTTTGCAAAGAATTACTGAAAAGAACCTTTATTTAAGCTTCTCAAATACCGGACAATTTGTATATATATACATATATATATGTACTCTATTATTCTAACATCATCTTTCCGAGATTTATTCTTCTGTTGAAACAAATATTCGGATAAACATATTAAGCTACAAACGAAGGAAGAGCCACAGAAATTCACATTACCCTTTTAAGGGCTGTTGGTTCAACCGTCAGAGCGCGTTTTTACTGGACCTCGTTTGTTACCCAGTTAATGTAGGCCTGTCAAGCAGAAATGACGATCTTTTTGTCTTAAATCTACAATAGTTGATTTCAAAGTATTTCTGTCTACGCAGAAAGAGAAATAATATTGTCACTTGGAACTATTTTTTTTTTTTTTAGTTTAGATTACTAAACCGTATTCGCAAAAGAAATCTGGTTTAAAAGCTGTGAAACATCGTAAAATGTTTCATGCGTTGTTATAATTCATACAGAAACATATGAGTGTCTGAATTAAGAAATAACCTCGAAAACTCAAAGTGTGAAGAATATGTGTGAATCAGTTTAACAAAAAATCCAGAGTATTTGCATGCTGTAGATTCATGGGAATTAAAAGCTTTTTTTATTCGATATTTAGTTTTTTTTTAAAATTACAATATAATATAAAAAGTCAGAATATTACAGATTATTTTCACCATTTTGTAAACAGAAATACGTATATAAAGGTTGTGCTTAGAACAACAACAAATAAACACCTCACACACACTTTAAAGATGAGGAGTTAGATTATATTACAGATTTCTTTTCTTTTCACCAAAGATGAAACTGAAAACATAATCTGTGACGCAGAGACTTAATATAAGGTAGGCTTACCAAGAATAACTAGATTTAGTTTAACAATATTGGAGTCTGTAATTTGTGTTGAACAACAAAGGATAGAAATCGTGATTTGCATACGAGCGAGTGCTAGAAATTACTGCTTAAACACTTACTTTAGAACGAGTTTAAGTCAATAAGTTTGAGTGAAATGACAAAACTCAGTCCATTAAACTAAAAGTTTCGGTATTTCTAGTTTCAAGTAGCGTATCCAAATATCTAAAACTACACGTTTAATTTATAAATAAGTCATCTTTTGGATAAAAATACAAAAGTACTACTGATTTGAACATAAAAATACAAAAGTATTACTGATTTGAAGAAGGAAGAATAATTAGAATTTTAAAAATGATAGGGACGATCGTGACCTAGTAGTTAGTGTGCTAGGACTGTGAATCTGAGGATTCATGGTTCGCGACCTGTTTATGGATAAACACTGCACTTTAGTACTGTGGGTGCGTTATAAGAGTGACTGTCAAATCTTACTAGTTGGTAAAACAAGAGAAGTCCAAGAGTTGGCGGTGGGTGTGGGTATCTAGCTGCCTTCGCTCTAAGAGCCGATATATTACATAATAAAACTGTGTGAATAATATAACAATAAGGCTATTTTAGCTTTTCGGGTAGAAATTATTACACAATTGTATTTGTAGTCTCTTCTTGTAGCTGTTGTTTGTTAATTCACTTACATACAGGCAAGCTTGCTTTACTTCCAGCTCTTCTATAAAATTACTAGTTGTACTACATAATATATTAAGACTATTTATCATTAACTGTAATTATTACAGTATATTTTTATCAGTTCTTCTGGTAGAAGTTTTTAAGTAATTCAAAATTAAGTAAGGCTATGCGCTGAAACAAACAAATATAAAATTAAGTAAGGCTATGCGCTGAAACAAACAAATATAAAATTAAGTAAGGCTATGCGCTGAAACAAACAAATATAAAATTAAGTAAGGCTATGCGCTGAAACAAACAAATATAAAATTAAGTAAGCTATGCGCTGAAACAAACAAATATAAAATTAAGTAAGGCTATGCGCTGAAACAAACAAATATAAAATTAAGTAAGGCTATGCGCTGAAACAAACAAATATAAAATTAAGTAAGGCTATGTACTGAAACAAACAAATATAAAAACGAAATTGTCGACACATAATCCTAATATTTCGAAATCAATTATTTTTTTACCAATTAGATTTAATATACTTTTATTTAGCTCACACATAAGAATAAGTGTCAACAATATGTTCTACTACTGTAGTTAACTCATTCTTATTAAGTTATTTTTCACATTTGTGTTTGACAAAAACACGAAAATCGTGTGGAAAATATACACGTACGAAAAAGTTTTTATTTTGACGATTTACAAGTTTGCATATTTTATACAAGAACTTAGCTTTTACGTCATATACAAAAAAGCTTCATTAAGTGTTATTTTGAAGTGTGAACCGGAGTTTATTTTTAAAAGCTTACAAAGAAATGAGAGTTCATGCAAGCTGCTAGATGGTAAGAAGCATATTTCCTGTTGTATCTTGAGCCCATACAAAGAAACTCTTTTATCGCTAGTCTTAGCGTAGCTTAGCCTAGGAGGGTGTCAGGGTCACAGATGAAGATGAAGATAGCTTTGTTTCCAAAGATAATATCAGTACAGTCAGGCAAAGCTGGGAGAAAGATCTAGAAGAATTAGTGTTCGGTTTTGATGTACAGCCTCTCTTAGCTACGGCAGATTGTGCCAAGTGCGTTAAAGTACAGAAACAGCTGTGGAGTCCACAGTGTAATCCCGAGCTTAAGAAGTAAACGCTTTATATAATTGTAGCCAAGGGAGCTTGAAAAGCAAAATGTTCTTTCGTCTTGATGTTTCAGGAAACAGCTTACGCGAAAAACTTTCAAAATTTCTGAAAATACATTTAGTGAAGGCCAAAAGTCGCAAACTCACCCCTCAATCTCAGGGAAGAACAGTTAATTTCTTCACCGTTTTAGTTTTAGTTGTAATTAAAGTATTCTCATTCTTATTTCTTATTTGAAAGTCAAAGCAACCAACCCTACTTCAGTATGAATCACTATGGTTGAGAACTAAACCTGCACTACTTTAATTCTGTAAACCTCTGTTATTTTCAATAAAAATAACCCAAATCTAGTAAAGTTCCACCCTATATACGTATAACAAATCTAATTTTTAAACACCTGTTTTATACAAAGCATCTTTGTTTGGTCTGGGTCAAGCTCATAATTACAAATACACCTGAAATCTCTTCCAACAATTATAGTATGCCAGTTTCAAAACAAAATATCATACTACATTTAAAACGCCGACGCCCCCCCCCCCCCACCGGCGCAACAACGGTAAGTCTGAAGACTTATAGCGCTAAAAACCGGGTTTTGATGCCCGTTATGGGCACAGCACAGATAACCCATTGTGTAGCTTTGCCTTTATAAACAAACAAAAGAAAATATTTTTCCCTTTCTAACATATCCCTCAAACCGTTTCCTAGACCTCTGCCGGTAACTGAGTACATGTTGTTACTGATCTTTATAACCCGGTTGCGCAGTCCAAAGCGATTACGAAAACAGAAGAAAAACTAAGTAAATTTTTGTAAGTTAAAAACATATGACAGCAAAGAAAAAAAAACTATTGTTTTGAAATACCAAAAAATAAAGAAACACTGTAAAATAATATCAAATGTTTTGTATTTTAAAATAAACTTTAAATCATTCGACGTTCCTACATAACACACCTGCACTATTTTGTCGTTTTCTTATAAAACAAAATCCGTTTGAAATAAACAATTCAAAGTGTTATTCGAACGAAAACTTATAAAAAACGTAATAACAGCTGACCTAACTGAATGTAATAAAATGTTTAGCCTTTGACTAAAGTAAAAAACAAAAACAAAAAAAATATTCAGTAACAATCAAAATGTTTATCAAATTGTTTTAAAGCAGTAAAATGATTTTCCTGTCAGTTAAAAATGGAAACTTTCCAATAACAATGAAGTGTTTTCTTCAGTTTGGTATCTTTGAGAAGAATTGGTCGTAGTTCTTTTATTGAACATTCAAGGAACTATCGGTTTGTTTTTAATATATTGGTATGTTAAAAACAAAAAGTACTTGAAATAATGAAAATACAGTAAAACATTTAAATATATTCAATATATATGTGCTATCATTTATAAATAATATATCCACTTATCGGAAGAGGTATAATCATTAGGGGCGAATGGAATTCTATTATAAATTAACACTGAATTCTTAATATAACGATGTTAAATTTATGCAAATTAACACTGTAGTTATAGCAGTGTTTGGTCTATGCAAATTAACATTGAAGTTATGACAACGTTCATATCATATATAAGGCAACAATGAAATTATAATATTACAGTATTTAGTTTATGCAATTTCAGGGACTAACAACATGTTAATTAAAAGTGTAGCATATTCTTGATGTTGGTCGTTAACAAGACAGGACAAACACACTGGAAATACAAAACTCCATTATATAAAGAAATAGCTTGATTGTGTTTGTTAATGTATTTCTTCATGTTGTGTCTTCCTTTAATCAGCTAAAGTCGTTTTTAAAACTCGTTTTTCTGTAAGACTTAAGCTCTTCAAAGCTGAAAATAAGCTTTTCGCAATTTGGAAAATAATTATAAATCATATTTGCTGCATTTGTATACACTATTAAATCAAATCTTGTTTATTATAGGTTTTATCGTAAATTAATATTATTGTATTAAAAAATAAACATTCAGAAATGGTTATCTAAAACATATGTATCATGTATGTTACTTGTTTTGCGAGAAAATTTACATTAAGCCAGTTGAAGT
The DNA here is from genome assembly GCF_000517525.1 of Limulus polyphemus. Taxonomy (NCBI): domain Eukaryota; kingdom Metazoa; phylum Arthropoda; class Merostomata; order Xiphosura; family Limulidae; genus Limulus; species Limulus polyphemus. Next base: position 124,945 of record NW_013665711.1, read on the forward strand.
CTCCTTATGAAGCATGTTTGTTCCATGGGTACCGTCATCGCGTTAGCCACAGTTCCCCTAATTTTGAAGTCTCCTAATGAAGAATCTTTGTTCCATGGGTACCGTCATCGCGTTAGCCACAGTTCCCCTAATTTTGAAGTCTCCTAATGAAGCATGTTTGTTCCATGGGTACCGTCATCGCGTTAGCCACAGTTCCCCTAATTTTGAAGTCTCCTAATGAAGCATGTTTGTTCCATGGGTACCGTCATCGCGTTAGCCACAGTTCCCCTAATTTTGAAG
>NW_013665711.1:125896-134649 GCF_000517525.1 Limulus polyphemus
CCATGGGTACCGTCATCGTGTTAACCACAGTTCCCCAAATTTTTAAGTCTCCTTATGAAGCATGTTTGTTCCATGGGTACCGTCATCGTGTTAACCACAGTTCCCCTAATTTATAAGTCTCCTTATGAAGCATGTTTGTTCCATGGGTATCGTCATCGTGTTAACCACAGTTCCCCTAATTTTGAAGTCTCCTTATGAAGAATATTTGTTCCATGGGTGCCGTCACATGTTAGCCACTGTTTCCCTAATTTTTTATATTAGGGAAGAATATTTTGACTGCTTAGTTTCACTATAAATGATTACAACAAAAGCACATACTAAGATCTCTAAAGTAACCTCAGGGTGGAGACGTGGTGTTTAATATCGCCTTTTATGTAAGCTCTAGATTAGCAAGCTCACTCTCTCAGTTATCATAACTCAGGTCATCAGGTCAGTCAGTTCGAGAAAAACAGAGTAACTAGCATTCAATAGACTTAAGCAGCGCTGTTCTACATCTTATCTGAGATTCCGCTAAGCTTCTACACAAATACATTTATTGTATTAGGTTGTTTTTTGTTTTCTTTTTGGACGAGTAATTTTCGTACTCTATCATATATCCATAGAGATCTTTGTCTTGGTTACGAAGGTTAAAACGTATCTCAGGCTCAGGTCAAGTTAAATACTATTACAACTCTTCATACAAAAGAAGATAGAAACTTGACTTAAGAAAGGTTGTCAATGTGTTTGCTCTCCATATGAAGAGATACCTCATTGGTATAAAGAAGTTTAAAGAAAGAAAAATTGAAAGTATTTTGCAAATATACAATTATAATTTTATAACAATGCAAATGGAATTATGAAGCCCCATGGTGGCGCAGTGGTAAGCATGAGCGCTTATAATATTTAAATTTATAGTCCGATCCCTGTGTTTGACACATATTTTTCTCAGCTAGGCTGTTTCAAACTTCAAATCAAATACTTTTACAACTTTTTCAAAAAAGCTGGAACATTAGCAGCCTCAACTCACATCTTAGATCATTGATACGTTAATACTCTTACATTTTATTAAGATTTGCAAAGCTTTATTGTTATTTTAAGGCTTTTTGTTTATTTGTTTGGAAACTGTATTGTTAATCTGAAAATGTTTTGTTATTTAGCATGTTTGACATTCCAGCTTCCTTTGTTATTGTTGTAACTTCAGTGAATATATATAATTGTATGAACGCATACAATAGTTGTCAGGTACCATAAAAGTTAAAGTTAGCTAATGTCACTACTCTCTTCAGAGGAGGTGATCATATTTGTCCCAGTAATTATAGGCCCATTAGTATTACATCAGTTGCGGAAAAAGTTTTGAAAGTCTGATAAAAGATGCTTTGTAAAACCATTTAACAATATTAGATAGTCAATATGGTTTCACTCAGGGAAAATATTCCCTTACAAATCTTTTGACATTCTTTGAAAATATTAATGCTTATGTAGATGAGGGTAAGGGTGTAGATTTGATGTATCTGGATTTTCAGAAAGCATTTGACAAGGTGCCACATAAAAGTCTTGTGAAAATTTTGTAAAAAGTGAGCAAATTGGATAGAAGAGTTGCTTTTTGAAAGAAAGCAGAGGGTTGTTATAAATGGAGTTCAGTGAAACTGGATTAATGTTATAGGTGGAGTACCTCAGGGCTCAGTCTTAGGACCTTTGCTCTTTTGATTTACATCAATGACATAGATGAAAGAATGGTCAATAAATTACTAAAATGTGCAGATGATATTAAGGTCTTGGGTGTTGCTAGCTATGAAGAGGATGCTGCTGATTTACAAAAGGATTTAGATCATTTAGTGAGTTGGGCAAATAAATTGAAAATGGATTTTAATTATGATAAATGCAAGATAATGTATGTGGGTTATAATAATTTGAATTATAAGTACAATGTGGATGGGAATAACCTTAAAAGTGTCATGAGAGAAAGAGATCTTGGTGTAATGGTTGACCGGTCTCTTAAAGCCATCCAAGCAATCTGCTGTTGCTAATGATAAGGTAAATAGGATTTTAAGTTGTATCTACAGAAATATTCAATACAAGTCTAATGATGTTATAATTTCATTCTATAGGTCATTGATTAATGCACATTTGGAGAATTGTGTTCAGTCTTGGGTTCCTTACCTCAGGAAGGACATTGGATTGTTGAAAAGAGTTCAGAGGAGGGTTACTAGAATGGTGCCTGGGATTGAGGATTTGTCATATGAGGACAGTTTGAGATATCTCAAATTGTTTTCTTCTGAAGAAAGAAGAGTTAGAGCGGATCTAATTGAGGTGTTTAAAATTGCAAAGGGAATTGGTGTTGTTGATGCATCATTTTTTTCATACTTAACACTGAGAATAGTAGGACTAGAGGACACAAATATACATTTTGGGAGCGTAGGAGTCATCTTCAACTAAGACAGTGTATTGTTCTAACAGGGTGGTTAGCCTTTGGAATGGGTTGCATTCGGATGTTGTGGAGGCAGTGAGTTTAATTTAAGGGAAAGTTTGATAACCGTATGAATGATGAGGACTGGTTTTAATATTTCTTGTAATTTATGTATTCAGTAGTCTTAGTTTAGTTTAGAAAATAGGACGGCTGCGATGGACCAATAGGTCCCTTGTTGTCTCAAAACATTATGTTATGTTATACCAGGGACCTAATAAGTACAGTTCTTCATTTTTTGTAACAGAGACTTTTCATATGCTTCATCAGAAGCATCACAGTATAAAAATGGAAGAATATATATAATAAATATTTTAGTAAGTACTTTTATTAATGTTTTAAGAATATTAATTCAGAGTAGTAAGGTATTGGAATTAATAACTAATAAGATTCGATAAAATCAACAAATTATATAACTTTTCTGCTCATCAGGTAACGCAAAAACATTCACATGATCATAATGATTTAAGAACTTGAAATCTGCCGCATACATCTCTATCTAATTTTATATTCATAGACCCCACCCCTCAAGTTTAAAAAAATAAAATTATACTGCTAACACCACTTATGATTTATACTAGGGATGCACGGGCAACCGGTCAGATATTCGGCCCTGGCCGGGTATTGGGCTATGCGGTAATACTCGGCTCAGGCCGAGTGTCGAAGTTAGGTATCTAAGCCCTAATCTTTCTGGCAACTAACGCGGTACTGAAAGTTACAGTCAATAATTGGTTTAATTATTTAAAAAAACATGTTCCGAGCAACAAAAACTAACCGCCCACAGAAAGTCGGAGATTCAGAGTACAATAGGGGTTAATAACAAGTACGACTTGAGAAGTAAATTTCTGGGCAAGGTGGGGTTTTTGATAACAATAGGGGTTAGGGTTTGAGAAGTTGGGGCTAAGCATTGAAAGTTGAAAGTAAAACTTGAATGTTCTGTCGGTGATTATTCGGTTAAATGTAATAAATGTCAATTTTTTTTTTATTTCTAGTTTTTGTGTATGTTGTTTTGTTGTTGTTGTTTTTTTGGGGTGGGGGGCAAGAGAAGAACCCGGTCCCGATTGACACCTGGCCCAGGCCGAAGCTTAATGACCGGGTACCCGGACCCGGTATTCGGCCAAATTTTACTGTCCGTGCATCCCTAGTTTGTACTAATCTGTTTCTAACATTAATAGCTAGCGACAAAAATATGTCCCAGGATGATAACTTTTTTTCTATTGGACGTAAAATTTGCTTAAAAAAATGCTATATTTTCGTTCAGACATTTCTATTTAGTCGCTATTACGAAGTGTCAGGTAACTTGCACAAGTGTATCATTCTCCTGTGGGTCAGCGGTAAGTATGCGGACATGAACGCTAAAAACCTGGATTTCGATTCCCCACGATGGACAGAGCGCAGATAGCTCATTGACTATCTTTATGCTAAAAACAGTAACGCCAACAAAATGTATATTTTTTCTTTTACTTTTTCCAGGTAAGGGGCCTTGCAGGTGGTAGCCCTAACGAAGGCCGAGCTCTTTACACTGGGGGTCAAATAAATATCAACCTGCTTCAGTAGCGATGGGACCTTATATTTATTTCAACAACTAGTAAGTACTACGTCTTGTTTTTAAGCTCCACTCTTTATTATTCAATTAAAACTTTGGTAATATCCAGTTCCCCGTATAACGCATGCATTGCCAAACATGGCGGTTCAGTGAATATCTTTTACACATACTTCAAGTAGGTATTTTTATATGTCTTTGATGTTAAATGTAATTTTTATTCTTTAACAGATATCCTCGCGGTTTTATTCAACATTAATAACTTTAAATCGTAATTAAAGCTTATCCTCGGGAGACGTAGTTCGTAGCTAGCGAAAGTGCAATTGAATACAAACAACTGTAATTTCTAATACTAATTGCATCAACTAATGGCCTGTCCAAACGACCCCCCCCCCTCCCAGTCGCACAGCGGTATGTCCGCAGACTTACAACGCTAGAATTAAGTTTCGATACCCGTAGTGGGCAGAGCACAGATAGCCCATTGTGTAGCTTTGTGCTTAACCACAAACTGTCCAAACGAAGTAAATTATGACAAGATTTTTAAAATATGTCGTTTGACCAAGGTGTTGCGTCTTGACGTTCGTAAAGATTTTCAAAGTTAGGAAAGTAGGAACCGTCTCTACTTTTCAGTCAAAATAAATGTTACTTTTAATAAAAATATCCATGGTTTTATGCATCTATTTCTAGAACCAAATGTTTTACCAACATTTATTCTGCTTTAGGATTATATTGATTTCACTGGTGTTTTTTCTTAGCACCAACTACAAAGCTACACGATGGGCTATCTGCAGCCTGTCTACCTCAGGGAATCGAACGTCGAATTTGAGCATTGTGAGCCCGAAACTTACCGCTAACCCACTGGGGGACTATATTATAATTGTCATAGTTTAAGAAGTTTATTAAAATTATGCGACCTGTTTCATTCTGATCTCTTTATTAAAAATATATACTTCAATAAAATGTTGTAGTTTGTTGTTAGCGATGCAAAATATTATGCAAGAAACAAGCAAACTAGCAGAGCAAACATGTAAAATGTGTAAAATCATTAAACAACGACAACGGGATTGTATAAAGAAAAATCAATGTTTACTTTTGCATAAAAACATTAGAAACAATCATAAAGCCAGATTCGTGTTTCTGCTTTGTACTATCAACTCAATCTGTAATTCAGTGTACATTTCGTATTTGATACATATATATATAGATAAGAGAAACCACTTCAGCAAATCCTCTATTAACAAGGATTATTATGATATTACAATTCTGCCAGTTTTCACCTTTCCTCTGTTTGCTTATAGAGATACTTTTATATGATTAGAAACGTTTAAAAGAAATATAATTTTATGACTATAAGATATGAAAAGTATATATATATATATATACAATTAAAGCTCACAGAAACACAAAACAAAATATTAAATGTCTAAAATTTGTGAGAGTACTTAAGCACTTATAAATGCATTTGTTCCTATGTTCTAAATATTCAATCTGTGTGATTCCCAAAATAAATATAGATGAGAAGTTATATTTACCATGATACATCAGGTTGCAACATAGAATCTTCACAGTTCAATACTTAGAAATAACTTTAGATGGGACATTTAGATTTAAAACCAATACATAAGATATACATATGTAACAGATACATTAACATCTGTAAATTAGCTTACCATGCAGTTTGGGAATCAATTCACATTATATTAAGTATAAAGTTGTAGAGATACTTTGATATGTATAAGTTCTTACTTTGAAGGGCGCCGGTTGGCTCTCTGATAGAGCTCTGTATTTTGGAACTGACGAACCGTGTTCGAATACGTGCAGTACTACGTGCGTTATAAAAGTAACATTCAATTTCTTAATGTGGATGATGATTTGTTTGTTTTTGAGTTTCGCGCAAAGCTACACGAGGGCTATCTGCACTAGAGGGAAGGCAGCTAGTCATCACCACCCACCGCCAACTCTTGGGCTACTTTTTTACAAACGAATAGTGGGATTGACCGTCACATTATAACGCCCCACGGCTGAAATGTTTGGTGTTACAGGGATTCGAACCCGCGACCCTCAGATTGCGAGTCGAGTGCCCTAACCACCTGGCCATGCCGGGCCGTGGATGATGAGGTGCTACTGATTGTTTATCTCCTTTCTGATCAGTAGCTCAAAATTAGAGAAGGCGGTAAACAGTGTTAATAACTTTACCATAAATACAGATATTGGACAATGAAGATCCTCTTGTTACTATACCTGTAGATTTCTGTAATAATTTTTTTATCTTAAATACTTATCAGTTAATGATTACTGCCAAGGGCGCCCGCAGAAAAAATTAGAGGGGTCAAGTAACTCAAGTTTGAAAAGAATTACGAAATCGAAATACAAATACCTTATAATTTTCCAATAACATTGAAGAATAATTTTACACATCTAGTCTTTTTTTTTTAATTCAGGGGGATCAAGTGAACTCTTGCCCCTTCCTGCGGGCGTCCATGATTACTACTGTTTAAAAACCTCATTGTGTAGCTAAAAAAGATTAACTATCAGAAGCTCAGTGTCATTGTAATAGTTATAAAATAAATATAAAAAAAGGCAATACCATTCGTTTTATAATGAATAAACTATGTCCACAAATAAAGAAAAGTATAAAATCCAGACACATAAAAATATGCTCTTCAGTCGCACATTCCTTATCTGCTTTAACCCTATTTTCTTTGGACTCATGAGCGCTACGTCCTATTTTGTTGAAGATAGCATTATGGGAGATGTACAAATAGGCGAAAAGCGGTAATGAGGTAAATCTCTCAAAATCGTTAAGGTATTATCATTACAACTCAAAGTATTCTCTGTTTCTAAAAAGAGAAAAGCCCAAAATCTCTCTCTTTTTTTTTTTATGGAACTTATGTTGATAGTTTTGTTGTGATATTTGGTTTAAAATACTGTGCCCCTTTAGAAGGAATCACTACATATAAAGTTCACAAAAGAAGTCATAATTTTTACCGGATTTATTAAAAGAATATTTGAAAATATGTTTTATGTGCATTATAGCATAGATACCACATTTTTGGCCTTATTCCAACAATGACCATTATTAGGCTATAATACATCTAACCTATATAAAAGCCAGTGTGTGTCACGTCACGCTTGATTTCTCGAAATAGGAGGAGTCATAAAAGCCAAAATGCACTCATCCAGATAGAATAGTTCGATTACTGTATGCCCATTACGATTTTAGTCACGAGGGTGCAAGGAGGCCGTAAGGGGCGGGTGCCGTGAAATCTTATAAGTGTAGTGAGTGTTGGTATGATAAGCCTAAAGTAAAGACGTCGAGTGGGATCACCTAGCCTAGAGCCAAGTGCATAAAATTTGCCATGAAAGTAAAAATATCGATTCAATTTTAAACTTAATCGTTTCTGAATTAAGTTATTTTCTGTTATATCACCAACGTTTTACATATAAAGAAACTTCTTTAATCAATGGAGACTATAAATTAAGAAATCAAGAAATAATTTTCCAGTTTTGCTGTCTATACATATCATTTTAGTACACAGACATTTTCTGTGACTAACAACAATATTAGGTTATATATTTGTTGCTATGCGATATGACACGGAATCCATTGTGGGAACGTAGTGTTACCAAAACGTACTGGCTTTTCTATATATTAGACTTTTTCCAATAATTATTCTATGAATACACCACGAATTCACTTCATGAATGAACTTAATTTTGATTGGGTCACAAAGGAATTTACTGACGTTTGACTACCTCGACTGCACTTTTCTGCCTCTTTGTTGGTCAAGCATGATTTCGCAAAATCTATTTATTTCTGTTAGCTATGAAATGTGAGGTTACGGTATACTATGGGGTGGGGAAGGTAGTTCTTGCCCCGTCATTTTTGACAGGCTATACGCTAGTTATAGAAATAGTTTTCGCTTGGTTTTCAGAATTATTATTTTTTGCGTTCTTTTCTAACTTTCACTTACATTTTAAAATAATATTTTAAAAACATTTTTATATTTTAGTAGCAGTTACAAAATACAACAACCTGGCAACAAGGTTTGTTCTTAAAGTTGTAAATTGTAAATTTCAACTTGAATGTGATATTATGTGCAAGTGAACTAATCGTCCAGTTCCCAGGCTTATAGGGTTAAGGTATAATCGTCCCTGAGTTTGATCACAGGGATGAAAGTTAGCCAGAAGCACCCGTCAGCAAAAGAGCTTTGTCTCACTTTTTGAAATAATCAACGATAGTGGCTTTTGCTTTTGGCCCGGCATGGCCAGGTGGTTAAAGCATTCGACTCGCAATCTGAGGGTCGCGGGTTCGAATCCCTGTCATACCAAACATGCTCGCCCTTTCAGTCGTGGGGGTGTTATAATGTGACGATTAATCCCACTGTTCGTTGGTAAAAGAGTAGCCCAAGAGATGGCGGTGGGTGGTGATGACTAGCTGCCTTCCCTCTAGTCTTACACTGCTAAATTAGGGACGGCTAGCGCAGATAGCCCTCGTGTAGCTTTGCGCGAAATTCAAAAACAAACAAACAAGCTGTTACTTTTACAATGTGACTACAGCTGAATGTTCTGAGCTCGTTCAGCGGCATTATGTTTCTAACCTTTTATCCACAGCCAGGGAAGCATTTAGTTAAAATTTAATTAAGTGCCATAGCTTGAAAACTGACGTTATGCTTCAATTTTAAAATTAATAATATAATCACTGAATGCCATCCTTGAAAGCTGTCGATGTACAATAATATTAAGACGCATTTAACGCGTTTATAC
>NW_013665711.1:135046-149472 GCF_000517525.1 Limulus polyphemus
TAAGTTAATAAAAAACGGAAACGTAACAATATTTTAATAGCAAGGTATTGGTCGTATTCGTAAGATTACCGTTAGGTCAACTGAACATTAATTATATAGTGTTCTATATTTTACTTATGACAAGACACTGTGAATAGAAAATTGTGTAATATTTCATTTTTCACCTTCTAATCCAAACCTCTGTTTTTCCTTTCAGAACACTGTAATGAAAATTAATTATGACGATGCCTACTTATTCTGATGAGCTGACAGCTGAAGGTACTTATTTCCATTCGGCATAAGAAAATTTGATTAGTGATCCAACATAGGTATTGCATTAATGTACATAAGAAAATACCTATTTAATCATAATTAATTTTTGGTTTGAAGATAGCCTTAAGAATAGAGAGGGCTAATCGCATTTTATTTGAACAATTTAGACATGCTAATACACTGATGAGTTGCGAGTCGTGGGCGCCATGTTTAGTATATATATATAACTGATTTCTGACAAATTCTTGACCAATGCCACCATGAATAGATTTTTAGTTGGGGGAAAACAAAAGTATCTATTCGAGGAAGTGTTTTCATTGAGCGAGACTGTAAAATGATACAGAGTTAAAAGACAATATTTTGGAAAAAAAGTCTTCAATGCTCTTCACGGAAGAGGATAACGAACACAGAAGAGCATTTAGAACAATAATGGAATTTGAAATTAAACCTCAAAAAAATCTGAAGAAACGCCCTCGTCCGTGAAGTACACCATAATCCTGACACTCTTAACAAGGTAATAAGTACAAACCTAAAGTATAAGAACGTTCAAAAATCAAAGGTTTATTAGCTTTTAGCCTCATTTCGAAATCAACGACTGCATTCACTAGAAAGATGGATGAAAAAACAGTAACCCTATCGATCTGTCACGTCCCTAGGTGGAGCTCCAATAAACTCTTATGATTTTGATCTGCTTAAATGTAGTTTTATACGTCGACGTTCTCCTGCAGTAAAGGATCTATAGAAATATTTTCAAGACGGTGGTCTAAAACTGACATCACCATTCTTCGCAAAACCTTATTATAATGGCCTGGGTAATGGAAATATTAAAAACTAGTTCATTAAGTGGAAGAGGCTAGGTAGCTGGCGACGCCTTTGTGGCCTATAGGTTTTTTAAATGTTATTTACATATTAATCTGAATATCAACTTTACCTTGCTACACTGTGAATGTAAAAAATACATATAGGCCTACAATAATATATATTTTTGGGTGCTACTCTCTATATAATGCTTTCAAATTATATTAGTATCATGAAACATATATGAATGTGTTACCTCTACTCTTTGCATTTGTAGATCATTAAACGTCACCAGCAACTGTATTAATGACAGTCCTAGTCTAATTTACTTATCTAAATACGTATTTTACATAATGTATTTCACTGGACTTTAGTTACAATTTTTGAACATAGTTACAGAAACTGTGCAAAAACTCGACAGTTGCCCTTTGAAAAAACATTGCCTAATGAAATAAATCTACTTGTATACAGTTTCTTGGCAGGATCTCAGTTCAAATCTGGTATGGCATTAAGAGACAGCCTACTGACTGTTAGACTGTTACTTTCATTTTCTTTTCCCAACGGATTTCATGACGACCGAGGGAACGAGCTTGCTAATCTTGGTCTTGGTGGGGCTTAACGGTTTGTTGAAAATCCAGGGGTATCTATGCGCACATCAAGATAATTTCCTTGAAAATTCATGTATGGAAAAACGTATTTCCCAAAATAACACGGAAGTCTTTTCCAGTTGTTATTGTAAAGAGGAGAGGTTGAGAAAGAGATTTCCAGCAGTAGTAGCCTTAGGTATGACATAAAGAAGTACGTGCGTCCCGGCTATTAAAGTGGAGGGCGGAAATGGCAACTTAAAACGAAATAAAGTTTCTTTCGTGGTCAGACGTGCTAAGGTATGAATAAACAAGATAAATAAATATAACATTGTAAACAGTCTTCAGGAGTCTTGAGCTAATCTCATCTTGTTTAAAGTCTAATCTATACTTCATCTCCCAAACCGAAGTAATATCATCTTAACGTCGATCTTGAGACAACCAGAGCTATATCCAAAGGTAGGAGAAAGAAACTTTTAAGCGAAGCAACCAACTACAGAGTCTGACCACCATAGCTGAATCCATGAAGATAAAAACCAACAATGTTAAGATAAATTAAATACCTGGTAGATTCCAAACTCAAGTAAATCGACAATCAGTATAAATTATACAGTTATACTGAGCTATATTTTAGAACGATTTTGAATTTGCAAATCAGGAACTCACAGCTGATATAAACTTGCGGCGGAGCAAATGTATCAGAACTACATTTTCACGTTATTTCACATTAAGTAGGTAGTGTAATGCCCGCGAAAACTGATTGCTTTTGTGAAGGGTATATAAAAGCACCTTTCAACGCAAAGTGTTCCTAAAATTTGATCATAAAGATGTGTTCACATCGGTAATTTAGAATTTACAAGAGGAGGATATTTTTTGAAGTTCATAGCCTTAGAAAACAAAGGAATATGGATCAAACTGGGGTACCAGGACTATCCAGAAAAAGATCTGCAACAAGTCATACTGCAACTGTGGTAAATAAAGTGCATTGTCTTGTAAAAGCTTTAAAAAAGCAAAAATAATAATAGTCATACGAACAATCTATGTAAACACCTAAAAAAATCACAAAATGTATTACTATCAACAAGGCAATCAGATAATATAGCCAGTGAGTGGTTGGTGGGACAAACTAGGACCAATAGAGATACTGCTGAGCAATCAAGGACGGAGTAAAACGCCTTATTATCCTAAGGTTCAAGTAGTAGTTTGAAAAAAGTGTAATAAGCATCTCAGGAAAGATTATTGAAATAGGGCAATAAGTAGTGTTCCAATAATATTAACAGAAAAGAGTAATATGATCAGTGGAAGGCTGAATTGATTACCCAGTACATCAGACTTACTTATAACCATGGTGTAGAGATGAAGAAGTCTCAGCGGCCAATATCTTTAAAGCACAAGCGAGGGTACAAGACATCATCCCCATTTGATTAATGCTGATTTATGAATCACATTGATTTTGTAAAGAAGAAACGAAATACTAAAAGCATAGAAAACAAACTATTACTCCATCTTAAAATGAAGAAAAATGTAATATAACAATAATAAGATGTGATGATCTGCTCCTCACCCCTGCTCCAAGAGGTGCTCAAGACAGCTCTAAATATATTAAACCATTTATTGTATTCAGCGTTTCAGTACTATAATTTGTTAACTTGTCAAATATACTTAATCAACCGTCAAGTTGTCCGTGCTACAGATATATGCAAGGTGTCAAACAGTGACAGACGTACAACAGATAAACCTTTTATATATTTTGCTTCATCGAAACAAAAGATGATCCCCAATTAGGTGTGTTTGATTAAAAAGGTCTAAGGTTTTTTTGCAAAGATTAACATAAGAAAACTAATAATGAGCCACGTCTCAAATCGAAACATCATATGTCAATTCTCTTGGGACAATCCACAAAATCACAATAGTAGGACTAAGATTGGATCCTCGAGGCATTCCCTGAGTAGTATAATACCTAGTCAAAGAACGAAAAATGTTTTGATTTTAATTAACAAGATATGACCATAAATGAAGTTGTGAAGAATGCTTTCTGTAATCAAGAAAATAATTATATTTTAGAAGTCCATCAACCTAAACATTACCAAAAGCCACTTCAAGGTAAAGAAACCAGTTACCACATAATCATGGATAGAAGGACAAACTGAAAGATTTCTGAAAGTGAACTCAACAATCAATAAACGAAGGTTGCTAGGGAAACAAATGTTCATGATGCCCAGGGAGCAAGATAAATGAGTAAGTATGTGTACCATAACAATGGGAACAGTGTAAAACATAGACATCGATCAGAAAAAGAGCAAAAGGAAGGCAAATAAATTTATTAGTCTTAAGAATTTAATAATTGGTATTTGTTACGATATGAACTGCAAAACATAGACTAAAGAGTCAAGCTAGAGGCCTTAAGGTTAAGAAATAGCAATAATTAATCTAGAAATGCTGAATAAAAGGGGGACAACCAGTCGGTAACACCTTGCCTACATGGATACTTTGAACTCAACAGAGGAATCAATTATCGTGGTTATAAGGTGCCACAGCTGAGAGTATGAAGCATGTTTAGTGACATATCGTGACATGATTCACTCACCTACATGTTAACCACTAGGCTATGCCTAGTTTAGACTTAATGACTGGAATTATATGAAACTAAAGACTAAAGATTTCTGGCAGGGTCACCAAAATGATTCAACATCGAGTAAGAAATACTACCCATTTGCAGAGAGAATCTTTATGATGAAGAGCAGCTTTTCATTGCAGTTCAGCAAATACATTTTTCCTGGGTCCATGAGAATTTTCTAAATTATCAGTCACAAGAAGAAAAGATACTCAGTAAACAAAAAAAATGGCATGGGAGGACAGCAAGACGCGAAAATCATTACTCCAATGTATAAGAGTGATAAAACATGACATTCATACTTACATCTTTAATTTTTCGTCAAGGGAAAGAGAAGAATGTTTTGTTAACATAGAACTAAAGCACTTTTAACAGTTCTTTTTGTTAGTTAATATATATATATATCTGAGTTTTAGCTTTAATAGATCTATATTTGCAGGGAATACTGAGCAAATCGACAACATAGTCTAATAAGTCTTATGAAATCGGACAAATAAATGATCGCACTTAGCATCTGACTACTGAACACGGTGATTCACATACTTGTTATGATACTGCCCTTGAAAAATGGTAAAACTAGCAACAGTAATAGGATTGAATCCAAAATGCTCAGCATTCATTATAGCAGAAAAAGAATAGTACATGCAAGATTGAACCTCTTCAGATGAGTTTTCTCATTTAAAATGAAAGGATCATACTAACGAAACAAAGTGGTTGTGATTTCCCAAGCAAATTGATCACTGAGAAAAGTGTTAGCAAGGTCGTGCCAAGAAGATTCACCACTTAAGTGAATGGATATAAAACTCATGTTAAGAGGTTAAGCTTGTCATCCCATATGTGCAACTGAGAGAATCATCATCATCCACGAACATCAAATTGTAATTGTCAAGAAAGGCTTCAAAAGCATGGCTATTCACATTTTTATAATGAGTGATGGGCATTAAAATCAATGATAAAACCGTATATGTCCTCATATCTTGAACTATCCAAATAATCAATCATTACAAAAGTTAATAGAAGGGTTGTAGACAGAAACATTTAAAAAAAACACACACACATAAGAGTATCAACTCTTAAGTCCATAACAGGATAACTATCAAGATAACTAACTGGGGAAAATATTCTAGTGGTGCCTAAGAACTTGTTCCTTATAATTTCCAGCACGCTTGGCCATTATGGCCCTTTAACCTGACCTTGCTTATTACTGGTTATTAGACTTTCTGAAGATGTTGATCACCATAACTCAGTACCCATTCTTCAACTGAAAAGTTTCATTGCAAAAGCATTCCAGAATGAATACAATAATAAAAATAACTACAGGAACATTGAACATTTGCTATAGTGGTGCCCCTCTATTCATGAATTACTGGTATGCAATTTCCATGAATTCTTATGAATGTGCATAATATGTTTCACCTGTACATTACCCGGTTGCCCTTCAGTATAGCATATAGTATAAAAGTCTTAAGATGGGTAATCATTACAGAATACTTTCCTATGGTTCCAAAGAGTTGTATGAAATATGATTTTCAGCATCTTTATTAGCGGTAATTCTGATTTGAGTAAATTTGGTTTGAGTCTGAGACAAGCGGTTAACCACCTCTAAAATGAAGAAAACAAAGCTTGATTTTGGTAGCATGTAGAACCAGAACTTGTTCACTATCAGCTTGATTTTGGTAGCATGTAGAACCAGAACTTGTTCACTATCAGCTTGATTTTAGTAGTATGTAAAATCCGAAATTTTTTTCACTATCAGCTTGATCTTGGCAGTATGTAGAACCAGAACTTGTTCACTATCAGCTTTATTTTGGTAGTATGTAGAACCAGAACTTGTTCACTATCAGCTTTATTTTGGTAGTATGTAGAACCAGAACTTATTCACTATCAGCTTGCATAAAATTATCTACAGTCATAATCTGTACAGCAATTAAAGCATGAATAACTTTTTTGAAGACATCTGTCTCGAAATACAATATCCAGGAGAACTACTTGGTGGAGGATGCCACACTACTTCTGCAAAAAATGAATTTCTAGGAGACACGTGTTAAAATTCCTTACCTTCCTATTGGGCAGATCACTGGTAGAACTAACAGAAAAAGATCCAATGCAGTTTACATGCATTAAAAATTTCTTATGACAGTCAGAAAGCTTAAAAGCCCTCCTCCCTTAAACTCAGAACATCTAATGCGACCTTGACAATGGACTCTATCCACACTGCTAGTAACTCTAAATGTAAACGAGGCTTGGTGTGCATGCTCGGGAAACATCGCCTGTCTTTACTGTGATGTTAATGTGTTAATGTGATTACTTTATTACTGCTTTTTTCATTGTACCAGCCCCCCAGTGGCACAGCGGTATGTCTGCGGACTTACAACGCTAGAATCCAGGTTTCGATACACTTAGTGGGCAGAGCACAGATAGTCTATGGTGTAGCTTTGTGCTTAACTACAAACAAACTCATTGTACCAATAATTCTCGTTACGACGAAGATGTAAAATTGTATTTCCTAAAGATAAACACTCGAGAAATCGTGGATATGCAAAATTCGGTGAGATGCTGGAGATATTTTCAGGCGAGATCTTAGAATTGTCCATTCTACTTGAATATGATGAATGGACTATATTTTTCATATTCAACACTAACACAGATGTAGTTAGAATATCTTTGTAGACCAGGTTTGTGGGCTGCTAATATTTAAACTGACAAAAGCTGGGTAAGTGCACATGTTCCTAATAAAAACGAGATAATTTTATTGGTTGTAGCATTCATTAGAAGGAGGGGGGAAAAACAGATAAACGCTAATAAGGCGAGGCCTAAGAATTACTGTGAGGTAAAATTAGTATAACTCTCATTTTGATATGTATGCTCAGAATAACAGGTGTGGACGCCTTGAATGACACAGTTTTAGCTATAACACTGAATTCACAATTACAATATCAGAAACAGTGAGTTCAGTAAAAGCATTTCGTAAATGACAGATGAAAATTGTCAACAAATTATACACTGTAAATAAGCACATGCCAGACATAAAAAAATTATCACAAGATTTAAGTAGTAATATTTGGGTAACCTAGAGCACAATATTATATTTATTTCATATATTTGGATTCTGTTTAAATTTATCAGAAAAAAGAAAACTGACCTCTATTACTGAGCTGTGATTTGGGTGATCGATAGAAACCTATTGATGAAGAATTATGAACCTGCAAGAAAAATATCTGTCTAAAATTCAAGTCATGTCTGCTAGTTGTTCTCATGACGTTAATGAAATGATACAGCACAATTCACCTCCGATATCATGGATATATATCCCTCAATCCAGTCGCACTAGCCTTTATGTTGTGTTGCCCTCAGAATCCGCACATCCTTATCTTCACAATGATCAATATCCGCTTGTGTTATATGTATCAGAGAGAGACAATCTTGATCCCAATAACTCCTTTCTATGAAAATTTTAAAACTCTAATAATACTCACAACTTGAAAACGAATGGTATGTAGCAGTTTTAAGGTTATTAGTATACTTTATTTTCATTATTGATAACGTGTTTTATATTGTGAGGGAAATCAACAAACTTCAGTTTCGTAACTAACTATCGTCGCGATTTTTAAAGTTACTCTAATAACGTATGAGAGAAAGCAAAAAATAAATAATAATATTTAATAATATGCCAACCACACTATAGCTGCCATATCTAGTGCCAACGAGGCCTTTTGCTGAATACCAGGGCTCATCATGCTGGCTGGAATACGACAGACATAGTAGTGCTCGAGGCGCTATTTATATCATCATTTGCATGAACAACGACTGTTATGATGTGAATTAAGTAAAGAAGTCTAAATAATGATTTCACATTTTGCTTTTCTATATGCCTGGATATATATATATATATATATATATATGCATATACATCAAACAAGTATTGTGTTTATTCGTAAACAAGTGAATAGTTTTATTTTTTACATTTTCTGAACTCTCGTAAACTGTATTTTTTAAAGCTCAAACGCCTCTAGTGTCTGAAAATTAGGTTAGTATTTTTTCATTCTTCTATGCACCACTCGCAACTTAACAAGATCCGGCTAGACCAGTCATATTCTGGGCGACAAAACGAAATGTCAACATCAGAAGTCAAAAGTGTCACAACGAACCGATGTATTACTGTGTTTGTTCAATTGTTCTGGTCACTGCTTTATTCGTTGGAGCTCTTTACACTAGCAGCAGTTTTTCCTTCCTTTTATATGACGCAAAGACTGTATTATTCTATTCACCTATCTTGATTTTTTGTCTTTTTTAAAGATAAAAATTTTCCTATGAATATATCTTACGAAAGTTCAACACGATGAATTAAAATATCAAAAATTTAAAATCAATTACTTCTTGTTATTTGCCAACAAATTACAGCAGTCACTTTATTAAAAATGTTCCAGGTAATTCATGTTCTTCAACAAACACAACACATCAACTAGGTTCTTCAGCATGCTTGGTTTATGTTTCAATCTTAAATAAAGGCCGGGTAATTAATGTTATTGAACAAATACAATGTCAGATGCATTCTTCAATGTGGTTTGTTTATAGTTCAACTAAAGGACAGGTAATTAATGTTCATGAACAGAAAATAAATATACCATCTGGACTACAAAATTATAGCATTTAAAATTCAAAGTAATATCATCTAGGTCCTTCAATGTGCATGTTTATGTTTCAATCTCATCTAATGGCCTTAAACACAAAAAATGCATATATATTATCTATGTTCTTCAACGTTCTTTATTAACACTTCAATATCAACTGAAGCTCAAGTAACTAATATTCTTAATAAAAACAACATAATCTAGAATGATTTTAAGCATCAAATGATATCAGATTATCCAAACTTCAGTGTTGGGTTTCATTGAATTGTTGACATGCATAGCCTTTATTTTGTCCCGGTAGCTCACCAGTAAGGTTACTAAAATCGAGGGCTCTATCCCTGCGGTGGGTAAAGAGCATATAGACCATTGTGCAGTTTCTCGTTCAAACGAACAAACTTACTTTATCAGGTTGAAATTGCTTACGGTGTAGAATTTTGTATGAATTATTTTATTTACTACTTCAAAGTTTTAACACTTATCTAATAAAGAGTGTTTGATGTACCATTAATCCAATGTAATATGAACTGTTTCATTTTAGCATGGCTTAGAATACCACACTTTTTGCTACAACTTTCATTAAGGTGTGTTAGACGTGTTATACACGTATTATATGATTTATCAAGGATTTATTTAGCGTATTCAGAATTTAACTTTCAACAAAGATGCAGTAGTTATTGTTGGCTAAGATCGAGTTTCATCAAGGATGTAGTAGTTGTTATTGGCTAAGATCGAGTTTCATCAAGGATGTAGTAGTTGTTATTGGCCGAGTGCAAGTTTTATCAATAATGCTAATATTACTAAGCCAGCTGAAGATATAATAGATGTACTCAATTATTGTTTCATGGTATCAATGGTTATCAAAGATGTTATACCTATTTCTATCAGCATATAATGTTATCTCCTTTTTACATTTGGTCTTACAGCGTCATATACCTTCTTAAAACATATCTTATATTACACTCTGACGAACTGAAAAACATTAGATGTTCTATTTGTGACTCAACGTTTCTCATAAGAAACTATAAAAATCTATTCATCTTGAAAATTTCTATGAGACACAAACTAACGAAGTATGTATAGCATCGTGTCTGACAACTTCCGTTGAATAACAGTTTTTCTTCTCAGACATTGCTGGATGTAGGCCATCTAATGTTTTAATGTATATATACACGAACAAGAATAAAAATACAAAAGTACCTTTTTAAGGTGGTTGTAAAGAAGAAGATATTGTGGTAGTGATGAGCTTTATAGTATAGTCAGCTAAATAGAAGTAAAGTATTTTACTCTTTCCAGTAAAATAACCAATGATGAATAAAGTTTATTTAAATTATTTTAGTTTGACTTAACTTTAAAAGTTTATTTTTACATTATATATAAGAATTAACTTGGAAATATAGAACTATTTTGTTTGGTTGTTGAATTTCTCGCAAAGCTGTTCAAAGGCTATCTGCGTTAGCCACACTCAATTTTGAAGTGATATTCTAGAATTTCGAAAGAAGGCAGCTAGTCAACACCACCCATCGCCAACTCAAGGGATAACACAACCACTACCAGCACGCTAGAAACTTGATCGCGCTTAACCATAAAAAATGTTATTGAAACTTGGAAGAAAAATTTGTGAATCAAAAACCTTCACTTTCTACAAAATTAACTGAATAATTTTATTTTATGAGCAGCATCCGAAAACAGCAAAAACCCTTTGAAGAAATTAACAAATTATTTACTCATTCAATAAAGTATATGAAACTGTTTTATTTATTGATTAGCCGCGACCTGCAAAACATTTGCGGTAGTTTTTATGCTCTTTGCTTGAATTTTCCATATTCTATCATTTTCACGCACGGCATTTAAGCTACCGCTTTCTTGCAGGCATTATATGTTAGTTAGATATATATATATATATATATAAATCCTGGTCTATTTCTGAAAAATTACGCGGTCAGACAAAACGCTCACGTAGACTTAATTTTATTTAATAACACCACACGTCCGTAACTTTATTTAATGAAATACACATAAGGTAAACAATAACGAAAAGTAATGGTATTTATAATAGTGTACAGAGTATGAAACAGTTATAAGCGTTCAGTGTATGACACCGGTTTTACAAGTTGAAACAAAGAAACTCACAAAAACCAAGAATAAAACCCGTATTAAGAAAAACATTAGCTAAAGGGTGATTACAGCAGTCTATGAAACGAACCGAAGCTAAATTACTGCAAAGTAAAGTAAATGTAAAGTTGTAATGAATGTAAACTTAGTTGAATATGCAGAAACGTCTGAATGCGTGTTCACAAAGTGATAAGTCTATGGTTTGAAAGAACTCGCGTGTTTATTTTAGACATAAGTAAGTCGCAAAAGCTCATAGCATCTGTATTTAGTATAATGTTAATTTTTTAGGAAATTACAAGCGGGTTAACTGTTGTTTGTGTGAAATACTTTGCAAATTTAAAAGCTACATTTGAAATCGAAACCAGTAGTCACGTGGTGACAACGACATTGTGCCATCGTGTAGCATACTCGTTGCATTAAAAAGTTTGACTAGGCAAAAAACAGGTAAGGTAATTCTGAATGCAAAAGCCATTATGCAATCTGGAATCCTTGGACAAATTCCTTTCTAACGATATGAGATTTGTGAAGTCGGATCAAGAAATTTGCAAGAACATTTCCGGACAGACAAACAAAAGCGTATTGTTTATATAGATTGTATCCATATCGTAAAAAAAATACAAAAAAACAGGCTTTTCTAAAGCAGATGTTTGTTTTTTTCTGCAGAAAGTTGGTTTATTTTTATATACTTTTGTCAAACTATCTGTTACCTTTATATACAGTGTGTGAAGAACAAGTGTAAAAAACATAATTAGTATTAGTTTGCTGGTAGACAATTGAGCTGCATTACAAAATTCATTTAATTAAAAAGTACCTTTAAACGTTACTGCATGAATATCCAGCTACTAAATCTATGTCATTTTAGCAAGGTATGGAACCTAAATCAGAAACGACGTTTTAACAGAGAACGAAAGCTCAGTTCTCTATAATGAGGATATAGTAAACAAATTCACTGATTTTGTGTGCAGTAATGTGACACAATGTGCAACCATGCAGCATTTACGTTGGCTCACTAATCTAATTGTTTCGATACCGTATATGTCTAACGTAGTTTAAACTGTTTGCTCGTTAGACTCAACGTCGTCAAATAAATTATTCTGAATATTATCGGAATTCTACAAGTCAAGTGACTCATTTTCATTACACGGTTTTGAAAGAATAAACAAGGATTTGAAGTACAAAGTCAAAAATCAACTAGAATACACAACATAAGACTAATATTTATTTTTGTCATACTTAAGACATACAGAACTCTAAAAAATATCACTAGTTGTTCTAAAATATAAAAATAACGATACTAGCATTGTTTATATTTTTGACTCGGAAATATATTTAAGGTAAAAGTTACTAAAACAAAACTATTCGAGATTATTTAATACGTTGGTGATCCAAAAACGTCACTATTAGGTTTCAATAATGTCATAGTTCTACGAAGAAATATTCTATGTTGTAGTTTGGAGACTAAAACCATGATATAATCCTTGTTATCGTATGCCTTGTAGTTCATTTTGAATGGCAAGATCGCTTTCGATCACTTATGCATTGAAAACCCAAGGAAATTGTGGCATATTTATTGCGCGATTCATTCTAGACTTGCCAAGTCAGATTTTATTTCATGCGTCGTAAATTTAGTCTGTAAAATGAGTATGGGGTATTTTTTTTTCTGCACTAGATCAATGAAATTGAAAAGTTTGTAACATTCAACGTCCTTGTGCAAAAGTTAAGGCTAATCCAATGGATTATTAGACAGGGATATGATGTATTAGAAAAACGACCTAAATCCCAAAATAACTAACATGAAAAAAACGTAACCCAAACTATTTCTGACACGAAATATAAAAAGAACAATCGCTAAATTTTTATTATTTTCCTTTAAAAACTAGGATTTGAAAATATTCACTGTTTTCATGTACATAACTTTTTGTAAAGTTATCTTGAGAGTTTCAAAATTAGAATATTTTGTTTGACTTAAATATCCAAAAAATAAAAGAAACTGGATTAGAAATGTTAGTCGTCTTTAAATATAATACTTAGATTGATGTTTCACAAGTTTTCTGTTTTTTTTCTTTCGTTTTCAGATGGTAATTCGACTGTTAGGTAGTTCCACATGTTTTTATATTATTGTTTTAATTTGTGTTCGAATTTTCTGGCGAAACATTAGTTATATTCTTAATGAACTGTGTTCTGTTGTTTTTTGAAAAACATGTACATATATTTTTTTTTATCTGCTACGATGATTCAAAAGTAAAAACCAAATCTTTTTAAAATTCTTAATGAAGGATTATTTACTACTGCATAGAGTTCCGTGTTGCCAATAGAAACAGCTTCCAGAATTTAGATCTTTAGCTTGGTTAATCTATAATTTGTGTTTTTTCGTGCCTCATGTAGGTTAGTCCCCATGGAAAACTATCGACCATAGTTATTTGCCACTAATGAAAGCTCCTCTCTGTAGCATCATTGTTACTAGTTTAGGATTTTCTAGACAAAATAATTATATTTCTTTTACAAGTAAGGCTGGGCCTGGTGGATATTTACTACCTGCATCTTGAAGATTGTTTTACTTGAAAGTTTAAGTATATGAAGTTAGAAGATTTATTTTGCTTCATTTTTTAGGATTAAATAAAATCCTTGAGAGGCTATATTTGTCATGTCTGGGTTCACTAGTCCTATTATTGAGGTGCAGTCTGTAATATCGCTTTCTCATCAAAGCTAAAATACTATTAGAGAAAAATGATGATAAGTCGTTTAAAAGCGTCCTTTGATTTTGTTGTTTGTCTCTTTTAAAACTATATTTCAGTTTATTCACTTGTGAACCGAAATAACTTCTGTTTTACCTTTTAGCAATAAATGAGTAACCTGACTATTTTTCTGTGTAACGAATTTGTTGTCATGTATTTATTTTATTATGAACGTTGTTTAGATTAATTTTATATTTATAAACATACATACATAAGTATTGTGAAACCCTGCCTATTGTCCAAAGTTGTGGAAGATTCTCGAGAGCAAGAAGCAACAATATATCTATATAGGTAATCGCTTTAACCAGTATTGTTACGTAAGAGTGAATTTACTAGAAAACGTTCCCACGCCTATAAATAGAATATCATCCATCCTTTCAGATAACACTTTCACGAACTCCGGCACATTTTCAGACAACTCTTTGTAAGGTGGGCGTCCTGTTATTAGCTCCACTGGCAACCGAAGTTCTCGACCAAACATCAGCTTTCCTGTAATGTATCCAGTGGCTTCATGCTCTACTGTTCTATAGGCCATCAACAGTGGAGGGAGTAAGACATCCCAGTCATCTTGGCGGCTATTACAAAAATCTTTGCTAAATCCTGTCCAAGTATCCAATTGTACTTTTCCACCATCCCATCAGAATGTGAGTGGAGTGGAGTAGTATTCATGGAACACAGCTGATTCAAAGTTACGGCCTTG
>NW_013665711.1:149938-151062 GCF_000517525.1 Limulus polyphemus
CTCGGTATAATTGTTTGCCAGGTCGTCACTTTCCCATCTGCAGTTTCCCATCTCCGGGGAATAATCCCATCTTTAAGTTTCAACTGGTCCCATTGTGCACAATAGTTCTTTGTCACAGGGCTTAAGCTAGATACCTTCTCTCAAGCAGGGTGCAAAACACTTAGTTTTAGAAAATCAATTATTGGCTTAAAATCTTGATTTTTCTCCTGCTCTCTTTCAATATCTATACCTAGTTCCACTTCACCATCATGAACTCCTTCAGTCACTTTGAGTTCAGCTTGATGGCACCTGGTTAATTCAACCTCTCTATTGCAGCAATGTCTGCAGTCATTTTTGCAGGGTTTTCGGCTCAGTCCATCAGCATTTCCATGCGATTTTCTTTCTTTATATTCAATATCATAATTATACTGGTCTAACTTTACGATCCAACGTGCCAGATGTCCCTCTGGGTTCTTTAATGATCTTAACCAGCGTAATGCAGCATGATCTGTCCTGATGGTAAACTTGGCGCCATAGAGATAAGGATGGACATATGTCAGACTCCTTACTATAGCAAGGAGTTCCCTCCGTGTTGCACAGTAGTTCCTCTCTGGTCTACTCAGGACCCTACTGAAGTAGGCCACCACATGTTCGTTTTCGCCCACTTTCTGAGACAACACTTCTCCAATTCCGACATTACTAGCATCACAACATGTACGGCAGTGAGGGATTTGGAAGCTTTAAAAGTGGAGTTGAGGCCAATTTTTTTTTCAATGTTTTGAAAGCATGCTGGCAAGAAACTGTCCACTCGAACCTCTGGCCCTTTTTTGTCAAATCATGTAGTAGAGCAGCTATAGTTGCAAAGTCCTTCACAAGCTTCCGGTAATAGGTACAGAGTCCCAATAAACTTTTTAACTCTCCCACATTGTCTGGTGTTGGCCAAGCATGCACTGCTTTCACCTTGTCAGGATCAGTTCGCACACCATGCTCATTTATAATGTGACCCAAGAAAAGCACCTCTTTCTGAAACAAGTGGCATTTCTTGGGGTGGAGTGTGAGGTTTGCTGCTTTCAAACGCTTGAATACTTCCTCTAGCCAGGACATTTTCTCATCAAACGTTGTTGCAATCACATTGACATCATCCA
>NW_013665711.1:151468-153707 GCF_000517525.1 Limulus polyphemus
TAGGCCATCCATGACCTTCTCCATCTCTTGCCGCTTTGCTCGAGCTATACTCCTCGGAGGGATCTTTATTGGACGGTGATTGCCTGTGTTTATTCTGTGTTCCACAAGGTCTGTGCAGCCAAGATCATGATCTCGTTTTGAAAATACATCTGCATAATTCGCCAAAGGTTCCCTCACCTGAAGAGCCTGTGATGATGACAAATGGACTATGCTCTTCTTATAGAGGTCAGTTAAATGTTCTGAGAGAGGATGTCCTATCTTTATGGTTGTATTTCTTGCCTTAACATTCACTGGCTTACCTCCTGGCACACACCCAACAATTCCCCTTCCTTAAGTGTCTGCTCACATTTAGAGAAATTAGCCACTGTTATGGGTATTACTTGATGCCCTAGCACAGGTGACCTTCCTATCTTCACGTGTGATGGCCTGGATGGGTCATTACATCCTGCATAGTAGAGGGGTGTGCTTGCTTTAATTGTATTTTCAGTTGTGGACTGTCCAAGGCATCTACAAACAGCAGCTTGAGGACATTGAGTTGTGCAGTTGGGTAGGCCTTGTGTGCCATACTTTCCAAATCCTGTGCCAGCTCTGGCAGGCTCTCCCCTTTAGCACCGACTCTCGTCCTAAACCTAGCCCTGTAGACTTCGGATTGATTTTGAGTTCCATACCTGAGTTCTAGTGCAGCTACCAGTGCTCTATAGTTGTGCCTGTCGTCTGCTGACAACTGTCCAAGTATTTCCAGTGGTTGTCCCTTCAGGCTCATTGCCAGGTACACTGCTTTCTGCTCCTCTGTCCATCCATTCATTTCTGCCAGGAGCTCAAACTGTGCTCGATATGCTTCCTATGGTGCCTTCCCATCGAATTCCTGTGGCTTCCTTCGTACTAGATCACCCCTATTGCTGACACTCATGTCTGGAATCTGACTTCTGGCAGGACTGAAGATGTCTGCATTAGGGTTTAGCTGGAAGGGGATACCTGTTGTCTGGGGCTGATTAGGTCCATGGTTAATATATCCCTCCTTTGTAAAAAACAGTAAATCATCCTTTAATGTATTTAATTCACTTTGAAATTTACTAATCTTTTCCATTTCTGTATGCTGGCTTTCTCTCAACTATTAGAGACTTTCTTGTTGTTTATTTTCTTTCTTCTCCAACCACTGCTGCAGTCTCTCTTCTTGTTCATTTTGTTTCTTCTCCAACCACTACTGTAGTCTCTCTTCTTGTTTATTTTCTTTCTCCCCAACCACTGCTATAGTCTCCCTTTTTGTTTCTTTTCTCGTTCTTCTTGTTTCTTTTCTTTTTCTTCCAACAACTGGTGTAATCTCTCTTGTTTATTTTGCTGTTCGAACTGTCACTGTTGCAGGTTTTCTTCCCACTGCTGTTGTCTCTCTTCTTGTTTATTTTCTCGTTCTTCTTGTTTCTTTTGCTGTTCTTGTATTGCTGCCCACAAATCTGCTAAGCTGTAGTTTGATTTGCCACTTCTCTTTTCCATCTTTTTTTTCTTTTCGATCCTACTCCTGACATTAATTTGTTAAGTACCTGCTCGTTAGATAATTTCCTTAATTTCCGTTATAAATTATTTCCGAGGAACTACAGCGATACCAGTCCTTTCTTGATTAAACAAGTTTATTCTTTCTCGATACACACTTTTTGTAATACACAGAATTTCCACAATCACTTTAGATTTAACAACCTTTATAACACACGCTATAAATCACAGTGATTCACACACTTTACTGTTCGCTTGAATCAGTTATCTATATCTTCAATCTAACAGTATATATATATCTGTCTATATCGCTGGCTTTCTTTACCAGGCTTATATACTAAAAAAGAGGGCGTCTAGCAAGCATTGAAACATTCGCGGGGTTCCTCGATAAGTCATGATCCTTCTAGAAAGTCCAGCGCGCATGCTCCCAGCGTCGCGTAACTTCCGCTGTCGTAACAATATCAAGGAAGTTCCAGACTAGAAAGAAAACTTTATATTGTTTGTAAGTTTGTGAAACTTTTGTTTATCACTGTTTGTAATAACTATTTGTAATAATTGTTATTGTAAATTGTACTGTTATGTGTATATTAAAACGTATTTGTGTTAAAAACGAAGACGGTGTATATCAATCTTGTTGGCAAATATCGTAAATTGACTAATATATTGGCATTTATGTAAACTCTAAATCCAAAATACAATTTAACTACCGTAGTTTTCGGAATATAAGACGCACCCTTATTTTGAAGACAAA
>NW_013665711.1:153912-166485 GCF_000517525.1 Limulus polyphemus
GCTAAAATCCGGGTTTCGATACTCGTGGTGGGTAGAGCACAGATAGCCTATTGTGTAGCTTTGTGCTTAACTTAAAAAAAAACAACAAACAACATTAAACAGGGATCGTCGTGTATTTACAAGCTTTTTCATTCTCATCCATTACTATAATTTATTTTTTTATTATTTAGGAAGCATTATAAATAGTTATGTTTTTAAAATAAAAAGAAAAGTACTATTTTTATAAATAACACATTCAATTGAACTAAAATATGCATGCCTATTTAAATATATTTACACATGGCTTGTGTATATCGTATATATACATATATATTATTCATACCTTCGGTGTATAGGACGCAAGCAGATTTGACATCAAAATTTTGGGGTAAAAAAGTGCGTCTTATACACCGAAAAATACGGTACTAAATTTAAACTATCAGTTAACTCGGCTTCGGACTATTCGAAATTCTAATACGTAACATATGAAAGTAATACTTTTCCTGATGTAAGTGATTACTAAGAATTATATAATCATCACAGATGTCTGTTTTCCATCATTTCTTAGCTTGACTGATTAGCAGTTGGTTTTGTTTTTGTTTTGTATCAGTGAGGCAATGTAGCTCTCTACCGTGTTCGATTGAACCTGAAAACAGTGGGCAGTTTTGCGCGAAATATAAATAAAATGAGTGTTTTTTATTTTAAAAACGCTCAACTCTGTAAGGCATAAGCAATCTAAATCTAATTATTGTAATGAATTTCATAAAGTAACCTTATTACTTCCATAATCCCTCAAAATGAATCAATTTAATCTCTGTATTATTAAGAATGATATTTCATAAAGATGAAATCAAAGATTTTATCTTTTAAAGAAGTAAATATTTAAATGTATGGGATTCAAACTTTTTTACCGAGCAGATGTCTCAGCCTAGGCAGTTTCGAAACGTTTTAGTTTGAGGCTCTCTAATATTTTAGACACTCTGGCTGAAAACCCACAACTAATTATTTTTAAATATAGGCTTTTTAAATAATAGGCACCCTGAAGTATTTTAGTTTCTTTGTTCTTTGAAAAAACCTCTAGCATAAATAATATTATTTAATAATCATATTTATTGCAACAAGTGAAATTCTTGATAAAAATATTACTTTGTTTATTGTAGGGAAGTTTTACAAATAATATTTGTACGTGTGCTTAATATTTGTATAATATATATTAAGGTAAAGAACAAGACAACATCAACATTTAAGTTTAAGAATTGGTTTGATATTAAACTTAAGAATTAGGGAAATTTGTAAAAGTTTCCTTCATATTAAATCTTAAAGATTAATATGACTGTATGATGTTAAACTTTAGGAACGATAAATATATGTATGGGTTTTTATGATGTAATTCTTTAGGGATTGGCATGATTTATGTTTGATCCTATTTTTTAGGGACTAGCGCCAATTTGAAGGTTATGCTTAAGGATTTGTACATTGGTGAAGAATCTTTAAATATAACCTGTGTCTTTAATAGTAGTAATCATTACAACGTATAAAACTGTGTTGTTAAATTGGTATGATTTGTAGCGCAATATGTACAATTTACCATTTAAAGGCTGGGCTTGTGTAAAGTACTTTGAATCACAAATCCAAGGTGTTATAAACACCAAACTTTGAATAAAGTTAAGAGGCTTAAGAGATTTGCATCGTAAAGTTATATGGCATGTTACTAATCAAACTGTAATTGTTCATTAGTCTCAAAACTCTCAAAGAATGGATGTTCAAGCTGTTATGTTAGAAACTGAAACAACATATTCATATCCAAGTGCTATATAGTTTATCTTACATATTTTACTGTGTCTGTTCTACACATCTTAGTGCAAATGCTTTATATAGTTTATCTTACATATTTTACTGTCTCTGTTCTATACGTCTTATTGCAAGTGCTATATAGTTTATCTTACATATGTTACTGTCTCTTTTATACACGTCTTATTTGTATACAGACTTAATGAATATAATATTTCATATTGAATTATTTTGTGTCTATTCCAAGAAATAACAAAAATAGTGTTTGATTAGTTAACTACTGCAGCAACATATCTGTTTTATTTTCAATACTCAGAGAATTATCAAATTATATATGAAATTACTTCTTTATTTCATAAAGGTTTATTAAAAGTACGAACAATGGATTGTTATTAGTGTATTATTATTTTTTTCTACAATTCTGTAATAACTTATTTGATAGCTTGAAGCATTTGTGACAGAAGGGACATTAAAAAATTTCCCATACTTAACAATTATCACGTGCTTCACGTGGCTCGCGAAAGAAGTGATGTCCAGAAATATTCCCTCGCGTTGCAGCCTTATTAGAAAAACATTATATTTAAATAGTTCTGTAGCTTCACAACTAACGGGATAAAGAATTACGCGCCAAAAACATATTGAACTATAAATATTTTATTATAAAAATCCTTTAGAGATTTCACACACTACTATATGCTCACAACGGCACTTTTTAGAAATGTGTAGTTTTATATAAAAAAACAATTCTGACTGATGAACCCATGTTGAGTGGTTGATGTTTCGATCTACCTCGTGTATCTTTATTAGACGCGAGGAAGAATCAAGGAAGTGGATCGAAACGTCGTCGAATCACTGGTTAATCCGGCAAGTGGATATTTATCCTGTTCGTTATATTTTTCTTGTTTTGCATATCTTTTATATATGGCTTTTTTCATTATATGGCTGCTATAGCAGCTGCATATATTTTCTACTAAGAGCATGTAAGTTTTTAGGCCTCACAAGTGACTGATCGTAGTTCACATACACAAATATATGGGTAAACGTTTTTCACCGACAACTTTACCAAGAAGGAATAATAACATAAAAATACTCCATACTTAGTTACTTCGATGTGTGTTCGTTTGCTATAATCAGGTGATACGTTATTCTTCATATTTACATTTTCTTAATTTTACGTAGAGGTAGCGCGTATAAGAGGCTTGGGAAGGCTTAGTATCCTTCAAATAAACTGTTCCTCAAAGAGCATTGTTCTCACCAACTCAAAAATACTATACAGTGTATGTGGAAAGAGAGCGCAAAAGAGGTGTACATGTCTTACTGAGGATAGTTTATTTATTTCGGAGTGGAAACTGATTCGTCCCAACTGTGCACCCCACCCACTCATGGACACGTGGAACGGAATAGTCTACCAAGATAAAAGACTCACGCGTCTCCTCTGTTTTTACTTATGTTTTTAATCAACACTTGGGATTTTCATAGCTCATATCATCTCTATTAAGATTGAGTTATAACAGCCAGTTTGATTGGGTTATAAGATAGGCGCCTGATAAAACGAACTTTATAGCTTTGCAAGCTAGACAATTTATCACAGGACAACAGAGTAAATAGATGTTATAAAACCCTAGACACGTTTGATTCAGTTTGATAACGCACAATGCCTGTTCGAGAAGGAATCCGAGTTTTATCCTCAATATATTGTCTCATACTGCTTTTATTTCTGATATTTGAAAACCGTGAGCTGTTTACCGACGAGATCACCCGTGTTTTGTAACAACTGAGTGTGCTAGGATCAACTAAATAACAAACATCCACTAAAAATAAATTGACAAAAGATCGAGCACATCTTTTACTTATAACCACAAAACATTCTTTTAACAAAAAGAGCACAAAGTACTCTCATTAAAGCTATGTTTTAAAATGTGTTATATCAGAATAAGTTTAGCAAGAGGGTACTTTATCTTAATTATAATCTCACAAGTTAAACTAAAGAGAGAAAGTGATTAATTAGGCTGTTCTGTTATTGGATAATTTCAGAATAATAATGATTACGTTAGTAAATGTTCTATAACTTTACACAATTGTACATAAGTATTGTTTTCCCTTAATATTATCCATGTTATTTGTATTATATTATAATACATGACAATTTTATTTCATTTCATAGACTTAAATGTTTTTTCAATAAAGTTGCGGAATCACACTTGTGATTTCAAACGACTGACACATCAACGGCAAAGTAGCGTAAAAATTCCAACTAATGCAACAATACTTTCTGATAAAGAATAATGTACTAAATGTTACAACTTTCAAGAATGAAAAATTTGATACCTAATAGTTGAACACTGTTACCATCTAAACAGTTATATGATGTATGTAATAACGATGGGGCCTGGGATGCCCTGGTGTTTAGGGTACTCGACTCCCAATCTGCAAGTAGCGGGTTCGAATCCTATCATCTAATATGCTCGCCCTTTCAGTCATGGATGCATTATAATGTGACGGTCAATCCCACTTTTCGCTGGTAAAAGAGTAGCCCAAAAGTTGGCGGTGGGTGGTGCTGACTACCTTCTTTCTCTCTAGTCTTTCACTTCAAAATTAGGGACGGCTAGATTGGCGCGAAATTCAATAAACAAACTAACAATAACGATCAGTTACAATCGTTCTAGAAACTTTATTCATTCCAGAAGTTACATAGTGTATATTAGTCCTAAATTGTTATATGGTCTGGACTGGATAATTAAAACTATAGATCTGAATACCTCTTTATTTGTATCTAACATAAAAAACTTTATATTTGAACATTTGATGGCATGGTAAGAGTCTTATAACAGTGTTTTTCTTATTATGACATAAATATACGTATTTCTTAGTAGTATAACATAGTTATCAAAATGTAATATTGTTGTTTTTTATTTGCGTTGACTAATGGTATATATATATATATTACAGTATTCATTGTTTACAGCAAATAAAGCGACCAAAATGTATTTACGTATACAATAGTAAAAAGGAACAACAATTTACCTTGCCCTGAATCTTAAAACAGGTGAGAAAATATTATCGTGGAACATAAATTATTTTACTCTTCGTACACATTGAAGAAAAGAACACATAGAAGACATTTCATCGAGTTGGTGGAGAGACTAACGCCTATCTTAATATCGATCTCTTTTCTGTTATACTGAAGGGAAAAGGTTGCTTAGCTACGTCTAATCTATGTTTGAACTCTAAAGCGTTGGACACGAGATTCTGTACTTTACACCTTAATATATTAGGCTTGTGACGGATTTATTATTATATATTTATTTTAATATCGATGTTTGTTTAAATTAAATTAAGATTTAGAAATGTCCATAACGTATACTGTTAAATGTGTATTGCTACCGCCTATTCTCTAAAGTTGTAGAAGATTCTCAAGTGTAAGAATCAAATATATATATGTGTACGTAAACGCTAGTGTCAGTATTGTTACGTAAAACTGAAATTTCGAGAAACTCTCCACACGCCTATAAATATAACCAACGCGACGCGCCAAAAAACAGTATCTATTATTGGGTTGCTGTAATTGGTGTGCTATAAGCTTCATAAGTTATAACTGTGATTAACGCTTATTAATAGGAAACTTCAGATATTTGACCAAAAGCGTTTATAAATTTCGAACATTACAAATCATTCAACTTCAGTGGATTCACATTGGACATTAGTATTTTTACGAAAACATTACCTAACTTTATCGGTAGGAAAAATCGGCGTGTGATCAATGAAGACCACAGTGCTAGCTAGCTCCATATTAAATGAATTGTACCAACATCAACTCGAAATTAATTCGCTCATCATGAACCCAAGACATTACGGATGTTCCAGACGAGAAAGAAGACTTTATATTGCTTGTAAGTTTTGAAAACTTTTGTATATAAATCATTGTTTGTAATAACTATTTGTAATAATTGTTATTGTAAATTGTATTATTGTTTGTGTATTAAAACACATTCGTATAAAACAAAAAACTGTATGTATCAATCTTGTTAGCAAATATCATAAATTGGATACATATTGGTATTTATTTAACTACTAAATCTGAATTACAATTAAACTCAGTTTTAGGTAATTCGAATTTTTAATACGTAACAGTCTTATCTCTTTAAATAAAAAAGTATGAATTTTTGTAACTGTTCTTATTAAGGTGCTTCGTGTTTATGTCACTTGTTTTGATTTGATAGCCTCAAGACCACAAGCTTAAATATCACAATATGCTTTTTGTTGTTTGTAGTTATGCACAAAGCTACACAATGGGTTATCTGTACTCTACCCACCACGGGTATCGAAACCCGGTTTCTAACGTTGCAAGTCCGCAGACATACCACTGTGCCACTGGGGGGGGGGGTGAATGTGCTTTTTAACAAAACGTTTCAAAAAATATAACGACAATGATAAACAATAAAATCGTATACTTGTAAGAGGACAAGTGATAAAACCTATTAACATAACATAGAAGATGTATTTAATGTATCACACTATTTGATATAATGGAGAGTTAGTATGTACACACCAAGTCTATAGTAAGAATGAAAGCATGATAACAACTGAGTATGTTCCAAACATTTAACTAATTCCCAGTGATTAGAAAACAGCAGAATGCACAGTTGCTACATAAACAGAATTATTCCATAATGTTAGTTATCTTACAGACTCGTTTTAAGATATATTTAATAGTTCAAACTTGAAAATATTAAAAGTGTTTTATTTGGCATTAGCAAGGCCATTTAAAGAAAAGTTATAAATCATTTACAACTGAATTAACCGTCTATAATGACAGAACCACTAAAACGTAAGTTATATCCGAGTGATGCAGTAAGTCAGAGCTTTAGAAGAGGTGCAGTAAAGCTCGAGGTTCGGGAGAGAGACAGGAAATTAAATGTCAAGGAAAATGCAAACGGTTGGGAGTTCAAGAGAAATTTGCATAACGTCAGACAACAGATGAAATGCAGAAACTTTAAATTAAGCAGATGCGCCGAAAATCGGTGCTTCATAAGGGATGCAAAAAATCGGAGCAGCAACAGGAAATATGTATAAACTTCGAACTTAAGGGGAAATATAGAAAAGTGGAGATTCGGAGGAGATGGAGAAAGGTGGAGTTTAAGGAGAGAATGCAAAAGTTAGAGCTTGATTTGAACTTAAGGAGAAATATAGAAAACTGGAGACTCGGAGGAGATGGAGAAAGGTGGAGTTTAAGGAGAGATAAAAAGTCAGAGCTTGATATGAACTCAAAGAGAAATATAGAAAACAGGAGACTCGGAGGAGATCGAGAAAGGTGGAGTTTAAGGAGAGATACAAAAAGTCAGAGCTTGATATGAACTTAGGGAGAAATACAGAAAGGTTCAGAAAAGATGCAGAGAGTTGGAACAAGAGGAGAAATGACTGAAAGACACATGCAAGAAAGCTGTAGAAGGTTGGCGTTCCTGTGGAAATACAGAAAATAGAAACTCCAGGTTGGATATAACAATTTGATTTTAACGAAAAATGCAAAGATGTGAAACTCCACGAACAATTCAGGTAAATAATTTATAAAATGAGCAAGCGAAGAACAAAGTAATGAAATTTAACATTATCGTTTGGTACTGATGTTTGGAAAAATTATTCGAAAATATTAAGTTGAAACGTACAAGCTTCAAAATAAAATATAGACCATAAGAACTAGTCGTTAACATTGGAATACGATATTTAAATGTACGTTTTGTATGAATAAACTCTTTAACAGTCACATAAAACCTTCTCCTTCCTAGTAAGAAAACCAAAACAAATATATCTCCAAGATCATGAGCACGTAAAACTACATACCAAAATAACTGCTTTTATGTTTTTGTGAATATGGTATATTTTTGGCATTGGCTCATACGAAAATTTCTTAGACAAATGTTGACAGTCTTATTATTTTTTCGTTCATAAAACGAACATTTACGAAATACAAATTATTCAAGCTAAAACAAATTTAAATTTTGAGGTCAAAATTTCTCATCAATCAACTATTTCTAAAACAAACTTTTAATGCGATTATTGTAATCGTTGTACAATCTTTTTTTCGCATTATCTATCAATATCATTTAACAAAGCCATGACTTGTTTTTAAGTTCCTTTTTTTTATTTTTACAACGGCACATGCACAGCGTAGCATTTTCCGTTTGTAAAAACTAAAAGGCATATTGTAAGAAGAGACATAAAAGTTTGAGAAATATGAAAGGGATTTATTGTGCGACTTTTTTTTTCTGCACTTTTGAATGTCAGCTAGAAAAAACAAGGAAGATCTCGGCAATGTCTTGGTTCTTGTTATTCAAGCTATACATTTAATATATTTTACTGGGGTTCCATTGACGTTAATCTTCGTGAAAAAAGTACGATACTTTTTTACTCTTAAACTTGACGTGCTTTGTTGGAAGGTTTCAGCTATTATGTTTGAAATTTGACAACTTTCTTGGAAGGACTGAAGCAATAAGACTTAAGGAAGTCAGAATTATCTATATCGAACAACTTTTTTTTTTCATCCAGTCAGTGCCCGAACCACAACCAATATAATTTATTAGCTGGAACACCATAATACTGATGAAATTATAAATCATTATTATTGTTATTGTCTTATAAGGATTATATTAGATTACATTAACAGTTAATAATGCATTAAGCTTTGAATAAATGCCCCATTTAAACACATTTATAGCTCCGCTGAAAAGGAATACATTCAGATTATTTTTAGTTCGGTCAGAATAGGTTGAACAGCAAAAGGTAGACACAACAAAGTAATATTTAACTTGCCCATGCTTCTCTTTTAACAGTTTGATGCAGGTTATTACACAAAATTAAGATCAACATCAATTTCTCATAAAACAGTAAGTTTGTTTTCAGAGTCTGTAGTAGTAATGGCACAACTTTGGTGCAAAGAACTTAAAACCCATAAACAGGCGTCATTTTTTATTACCCCATCTCTTATGTCTAACATAAAATCAAACAATCAATTTAACTTCAAGTTAATTTTTTTTATATCTATAAAATGAAAACAATGTTAAAACTTGTTTTTGGAGTGGTACGTTTAGAGAAAATGTATTTTATTGAGTCTTAGAAACGAACAGGTAAAATTACAGTAATTATACTAAAGTATACGTTAAGCTCAAACATTTTTCATTCGTTTAGAAACTTCACGTTTAATATCATTGTAAGCAAGCTACTGCCACGCATTTTGTGAAGATAGACATTGTAATGACACTTTCAATATAGAAACTGTTTAATTAATTGTTTTTTTGCACTGTATTTATACTGAACTTTCTTTAAAATATTACACATCATTAGTTACCTATTGTTAATAATTCCGGCAAGAGTTTTAGACATCAGTATTCTATACACATATTTATTGTAAAATAAACATCAACTTTCAATTAAGCATGAATTAATTACTATTTCGTTTGCTTAGAGTAAACAAAATATTGACTGACCAATCAAAAGCTATAGAATCTAATGATGTAACGTCCTATCTTCGAGAGAAATGTGTCTTTACAACCATGCCTTTGTTTTATATTTCGATATATTAGGTATGTTTCAACATATTTTTCCATTTCATAATGTAGAAATAATCTGAAGTTAAAATGCACTTTAAGAGAAAAAGGTGTGTTTGGAGCATGACTCCAACAAACACACCCTCGTTGTTGACAAAGTGTACGTTAGGACAAATAAAAGATCACCCTCCTACTATGCATGTAAAAATGTACACTTCTTAAACAAAATAGTAAGTCACGTAAGTGGTATGTAAAAATCAGAAAAATTACAGAATTCAGAACATTATACATTTTAAATATGCAAATCAGCGAGACACGTGACAACTACAGCCAATATAAAGTCATGGGAGAACGGAATGTGTCGGAACTATATTTCGACATTGTATGACGTTGCATAGATACTGTAATAAGACGGAAAATTGATCGCTTTTGTGAAGGGTATGTAACAGCTCTTTCCGACGCAAAATATTCATACACTCAGATCAATAAGATATGTTTAGATCAATGATTTATAATTTACAAAAAAGGGATATCTTTATACTTAATGGTATTGGAAAATAAAGAAATAGGGGTCAACTTTAGGCACCAGGACCATCCAGAAAGAGATCTGTAAGTTTTATTCTAGCGTGGTAAGCAAAATGAAGCGTCTTGCAACAGGTAAAAATCCACGAACACAAATGTCAGTGGCAAAAGTCGTCCACGTGTCTGAGGCAACAGTGTGCAATATAATCAAGAAGGATCTCCATCTGGAAATAAAGCCAACAAGAACTGAGTTTACCAAGATCAGATTTCCAGTCATGTCGTATGTTCAACCATCATATGTCTCAAACAGCTCGAGAATTAAACGGGTATTCATGTTATTTTATACGAAGACATATCGGCCAAGTCACTAAGCGCAACGTCTGTGGATTTTTGTGCAAATGGACTGTTGAAATGAGCACTGGAAAGCTCTGAAAAGAATGATAGCTGAGTGAATTTATGTTCTTTACACTTGAATATCATTTCTAAACATTTAGGGCGCTCGATTAGCAATTTTCGGTTTCGAATTCCCGTCAACGAACATGCTCACTCTTTAGGGTTGCTGTCAGGGTCAGCCACTAGATTGTAACAGGACTTGGCTAATTCCAATTACCCGAGTGGCCGACCCCAAAATTAGATGATCGAATGAAGTAGAAGATTAATTCTAAATGTTTTATATATTTCTTTGCTAAGCCGATCTCTTTTTTTTTTCCATCCACGATGTTGTGTTATCAGTTCACTCATTGTGATGTAGAAATTAAAGCTTGGATTTACAATATTTAAAAAATAAAACAATGCATCTACTCTAAACGGGAAACGATTACGTCGTATACAAAAAAGTGTATTTTTGTATAATAAAACAAGCAAATTGAAACTTGGATATTATAACATGTCTCAACGGAATAATGATGTTGTCAATTAGTGATATTTCTCATGTAGACAGATTTTTTTTTCTCTAATTTCATTAGTTAATTATTTTATGCTGATGGCAAATCCCAAGGATGTAATTCTAGTTGCATCTGAAGCTCTTGATTTGATTGGTAGTTGTCGGACACCTGAGTGTGACGTTGTGAATCCATCCCAATTATGACCTCTTCTTCCATTGAAAATATGTCTTGGCCATATAGCTTATTATGCCTAATGAAGTTGCCTCCTAGTGGCACAGCGGTATGTCTGCGGACTTACAACGCTAGAATCCGGGTTTCGATACCCGTGGTGGGCAGAGCACAGATAGCCCATTGTGTAGCTTTGTGCTTAATTACAAACAAAGCCTAATGAAGTATTGATTTTTGCAAGGAGGCATAACTTACTAAAAAATGAAAAGTGATTTTAAGTTACACATATCTTATTATGCGTCGTAAACTATTTGTTTTGCAGCGAGGAATAAGCTATTAAAAAACGAAGACTCGTTTTAAGTTACGTATATCTTATTGTGCGTCGTAAAGTATTGATTCTGCAGTGGAGCATAATTTATTAAAAAGTGAAAACTCGTTTTAAGATACGCAACTTTCTCAGTAAACTATTAAAGATAAATGATATAATTATGTAATAGAAGGCTATCAAAACATCAATGGAAAAGATATTTTTTAGACCTCTGGACTTTATGTAAATATTCATTATGATCATCATTTATAGACTTACCTACGTATTCTCAATACATTGCATAACCATTAAATGTAACTAATTTCTTTTTTCATAAAAACAAATATTTCACTGAATATTATCAGGATAAGTTATAGTACAAATCAGGATAAACATGGAATCTAAATAAAGAGAAAAAACACGAATCACAGCAGACAAAGTGACAAGCTGACAGGTGTAAGGTAAATATTTATCTAGGGGAGTATGTCAGCTTGTGAAACAGAAATTGATCTATTGTGAGGAGAGGAAATCCACTACACACTTTAAAAAAATCTAAAGATACAGCTTTTAGTGGATTGTTAATTTTTATTTAACTTTTTACCACGGTAACTGTCCCTATTTTACCTGATGATGGCCACACGAGTTGTCGAAACGTTGCAAGAAAGTTAATCAAGAATAAACAATCCACTCAAAAGCTGTATCTTTGGTCTTTTATTTAAAGAAATGGATCTGATAAGCTGACGTTACAAAACATTTACTTTAAACGCTGTTTGGTATTTTTATCTTAACTTTACTTACAAAATTATTGATTCATTGCTTTTGTATTTTGAAATAGATACAATCAATATAGTTGATCTGACGTTTGAACCTTGGCTCTTCCACAAGACCTTCTGTTCTTAAACTCTGAGACAGCGCATCAAGGAAAACCAATATTCTGCCATGAAGACTGTTACGTATGGCAATTTCTAATAGTCTAAAACTGAGTTAAATTGTAATTTAGATTTAGTAGTTAAATATGCCGATATGTATCCAATTTATGATAGTTGCCAACAAGATTGATACACACAGTTTTTCTTTTTTTCTTTAATACAAGTATATTTTAATACACAAACAATAATACAATTTACAATAACAGTTATTACAAATCGTTATTACAAACAATGATTTATATACAAACGTTTAACAAACATACAAGCAATACAAAGTCTTCTTTCTAGTCTGGAACTTCCGTGATGTCTTATCGAGGGTTCACGATGAGCGAGTTAATTTCGAGTTGATATAGGTATAATTCACTTAATAGGGAGCTAGCTAGCTTTGTAGTTCTAACTGACCACACGCTGATTACAGGTCGAGTTTCCACCAATGACGTCAGGTAATGTAT
>NW_013665711.1:166752-180529 GCF_000517525.1 Limulus polyphemus
CGTTTTTGGTCAAATATCTGAAGTTTCCCGATTAATAAGCGTTAATCACAGTTATAGCTCACAGAGTTTATAGCACACCAATTACAGCAACCCAATAATAAATATAATTTTTTTGGCGCGACGCGGTGCTTATATTTATAAGCGTGGGGAGAGTTTATCAGAAATTCAGATTATGTAACAATACAAAGCTACATTAGTGTTTAGGTACACACATATATTGTTGATTTTTACACTCGAGAATGTTCTACAACTTTAGACAATGGGCGGGAGATTCGCAATACATATTTAACAATATACGCTATGTACATTTCTAAATATAAATTAGATTTAAACAAACATTGATATTAAAATAAATGTGTAATAATAAATCCATCACAAGATTTTAGAACTAATCACAGTAATTAAACTTTTGATGACGTGATAGGAAGAAATGGGAAAGTAAATTAGTTTGAATGTGCTTGAAAATTTAAAAATAGTTAATTGTCTTTAATGTTTGTGTGTATGTTTTGTAAGCATTTGGTGAAGTATTTCATGCTAGCATAGTATTAAATCTTTCTAGAAACACAAGATACATGGTCAGCCAGATGGTGGATCTCGGCTTTCGTTTAGCTTTTTCTTCATGCTGTTGTCTTTACTGCATTCTCACATTACAATAAAGTTGCTCCCCAGTGGCACAGAATTTGTACGCTAGAAACCGGGTTTCGATACACGTGGTGGGCAGAGCACAGATAGCCCATTGTGTAGCTTTGTGCTTAACTTCAAACAAATAAACAATACAGTAAAGTGATTAGCCACTGCGAGTTTTTTTTTAAGTACAAACTTTTAGCTCATAACTCCGTCATCTCTTGAGCGATTTGAGATATAATTACAGTTTTTGGACTCAGGAGGTCCACCCCTTTCGATTGATGTATTTGACCACGCTCAATGTCTTATAGATTAATTTCCTCTAATCCTGCCTAAAAGAATTTCATTTTGAGGGTAGACTGGTAGAGATCCTGATGAGTAATTTAATCGAGTTGGGTATACGCACGCCCCACGCTTGGTATTGCTGACGCACAAAAATATAATAAATTGTTTGTTTGTTTGTTTTTAATTATGCACAAAGCTACACAAGAGCTATCTGTGCTCTGCCCACCTCGGGTATCGAAACCCGGATTCTAGCGTTGTAAGTCCGCACCCATACCGCTGTGCCACTGGGGGGCAGTATAATAAATAAACTTAGTATTACGAAAATTGTTTAATCTTGAAGTCTAAGATCAAAGGAGGTCCAGGTCAATCTACACTTTGATCAACATATGTTATTGGGTTATACTAGTTTCGAAGAATTCCACTCCTCATCAATAACCCTGAACAGAAGTTAACCAAAGAGAGATAAGCTGGACCTATATCATAGTGAAAAGTGTCAAACATTTGTTGGTGTCAACGTGCTTTATAGTCACTGTGAGAAAAACCTATACACCTATAAGTTCAAGAGAGGTCCAGATCATTCTTGAACTTAGACTTCGAAATTAAACAATTTTCGAAATACTAAGTTTATTTATTATACCTGCTATTGTGTGGATATATAATGTGAAGAACTGAATAGTGGCCAATGACACTTTTTCTTCATTTCACCTATCCACTGTGTAGGTTTTTTTTCATAGTAACTATAAAGCACGTTCACACCGACAATTGTCTTATCACAAAAATATAGCTAATAAAAAGGGGAAACAAAGTTTTAATAGATTAATCTATATACTACTAAAACTCTGAGATTGTTTGTGTGTGTGTGTGTGCTTGTCTTTAATTAAATACAGCAAAAACGGCGCTCAATAGAAACTTTGTAATGAAATGAGAATAGAAACAGAATAAAACAAGTTTGTTTAAAATCGGGCCACGGGTTACCGAGTTAGCCCCGTTTTTCGGGTCACTTTTCGTACATTCCATTATTATAAAACTTCGTTTATACAACAATATATGCACAACAGAAATTAAATGATGAGATGAAAATGTTACATAACGGCGCATAGAAAGAACAACAATAAAATGGACCTACAATATTATTGACTATTTGCAAATGGTAATTATGGAGACGAGGTAATAAAATAAAAATCAAGTCGAAAACAACAACAAAATTTTATAAAAAAAACCTCTCGCCGAGCATTGGCTATTATATTATTTCTCTGTCAATGTTCCCATCTTCATTAAAAGGCGTAAGATAACAAAAACGAGATCTTGAAGAATCTATCTATATACTACTAAAACTCTGAGATTATTCGTTTGTTTGTTTGCTTATTTTCTCAGTCAAAAAATCATTCACACTACCGTTCGCGTTATTTACGAAACTTCTTACTTCACTTTTTTGAAAAATGAAATGGTCTTTCCTTTTACTCCCGATCAACAATCAAATATATTTTTCTTGAATTATGAATACCACGAATGGATTGAAATATTTAATTACATTATCTCAAATAAACCTTCATTTCGGTACAATATTGAAATTAGCTTGAATTCTTCATAACCTCTGAATAGTGGTTGACCCAACGGGTCACGGTGGTCTAGTATACTCTAATCCTACCTAAAAGAATTTCAAGTACCGCGGCTATTGAGGATTCCCTCTTGTTATTATTAGTTATTATTCAAGACTTAGCTTAAATGCTGGCATTTATCACTTCAAGACTTAGCTTAAGTGCTGGCATTTATCACTTCAAGACTTAGCTTAAGTGCTGGCACTAAACCTTTAAACCTTGTAACTTGAATATTATACTTACTATTAGGACAAATTCCAAAAAGGAAAGATACTCATTTCCCACAAACATCATAGTCAGTACTCAATGAGCACAAATTAAGCTTAATTTAATGAAAAATAAAATAATTTGTTTGAAACATTCTCAATTATTTATCTCATTCGTAATGCACTTACATGCTTTTCATTTAATATTATTTAATTAGCCTAGATTTTATGAGTTTGCATTTAGACTTGGATTCAGCTGAACCTGTGATCCCAATAGAGACAGATTATACGACTATTGCCATAGTTACCATAGCAAATGGATTTTCTGTTATATCAAAGCATTCTTCTACAGTTTCATAATAATGGCTACTAACACAAACACGTAACATTGCTCTATGTAATTATTAAACTTATATACAAACAACATTTTCTTTCAAACAGTCACATTTCCTAAATATTAAATTTCAAGGACTATTCGACTTAACAGTAAGCATTCTAAAACCAAAGAGAACCATATGAAAAGCAAACTTGATCCGGGGGCTAAGATTATGAGTCCGTTTTCCAACACGTTGTTTATCGAAGAAGTAAGACTAAGCTTATCAGCTACATCCCAATGAACTCAGTGAACCACGTTTTGAAAACACTGTTTTTATAGCTACAGTCGAGGTCTGTCCCAAGAGAATATGTACCATAGTTAGTGTAATTGTAAATAGCATCTTCAACAAGACAATACCGTGAGTCACGTAACGTAATTAACATACACGCTTCAATTTATTACAAGTATGATATTTTCCATCTACAAATATAATATCCTAGTGAAAATTGAATAAGAAATA
The DNA here is from genome assembly GCF_000517525.1 of Limulus polyphemus. Taxonomy (NCBI): domain Eukaryota; kingdom Metazoa; phylum Arthropoda; class Merostomata; order Xiphosura; family Limulidae; genus Limulus; species Limulus polyphemus. The sequence goes on from NW_013665711.1 coordinate 170,302, forward strand.
TATGCTGCAACATCACTGCACGAAACCAATTATGGCGCAATAATATAATTAAGGAATTATTACATAGCAGGGAATAGGTGAACTTGTTTGGAAACAGAGTCATGTGTAGAATACTTTGTGTTAATTTCCCCTGCTATTGACAAAGTTTTTTGTTCTGTTTTCAGATTATTGCTCATTCTTCATTAAATGCTAAGTCACAGAGTAACAAAATTACCCTTCTTTATTCTACAGTCTATTTCAAGCAGTTTATCAGGCGTAATAATAACTACGTTAACCTTGTATTTTTTCAAAAGAACTGATGACGAGATTAATCAGCTCAATCACTCTATACGCCCCTGGAGGACTAATCAGTTCGAACAACAAGAAATCGTTAAACTCGAATGACGTTTGTTCAAGAAGCTATTGAAGCTGTATTTAATATAGAAAAATAAAAATAAAAGTTTGGCTAGAAAACTACCAGAAATTCCTCCTGTAACCATTGAGCTATTTTATTCTGTAAACCGAGTGCATGATAAATGAAACTGTTCAAATATTCCTAAGTGCAGGAATCAAAATAGTCGCATCAAAAAATAGGGCTTAGATATCATTTTACACACAAGCATAGGTATACGTGAATATATTATATGTGTGTGTGTGTGTGTCAGTTTTTTCTTTACTCTAAAATCTCAAAATTATTAAGCTGAATGTTTGTTTTCTTTAAAGATGGTTTTTACTGATACTTTATCTTCGAAGATAATTTTTGGAACTTGCAAGTTTTGATTTCGACCTCCTGTGCGCTTAACATAAAACTCGCAAACTTTTTCTTAATTAAAAATGTATATCTTATCATTGCTCTTTCGAATCCCTGATTATTGATTCAGCTTTAACACACGATTACCACAACGATTTAAACTTGGTATACAGCCGTATAGTCGTTGATATTGAATAAGCTTTATCAAGCAGTTAGTCAGCTGCATCACTTTAGTTTAATACTGGCCTGCTATCATTGCGAACCGTGTTCAATACCCCACAGACTTTACTCATGAATTCATTAAATACTACATGTGTCGTAAATATTCACGCGTCTCGTAATAGAAGTATTCTGATTACCTATAAGCTGACTACTCAAACAAATATTCTAGAGTATGTTTATACAGCGAATAGCTTATCGCTCTTGGAGTACACATATATGTCTCTGTTACATTGCATAAATTAATTTTTTTGTGCCAGTTTACGTATCACAAGTTTAAACTTATTAATTGAAAATAAATCGGTATTATTTCTCTACTGACGTAAAACAACTATATTTTCGTACCTTTAACATACAGTTTAGTCCTTAAACTGGGACTAAGTTGCTTGTGGATCCATTAAGGAGAGAGAGAAAAAACTTACTGCGAAAAAGAAAAGAAAAATACGATACAAAAATTTGTTTGTTAGTAAAATATCACTGGTCTACAACATCCTCGCTTGCTTCCCACTAGTAAAAGAAACACTGGTATACAAAATCATCATTTACTTCCCACTGCATGAAAAGTAAAAGTAATATTACTGGTATAGAACATCTTGCATGTGCTTCCCATTACATGAAAGTAAAATAGTAAAAGAAATAAAAGAAACACTGGTATACAAAATTCTCATTTACTTCCAAATGTCTGAAAAAAAAAGTAATATTACTGGTATAGAACATCTTGCATGTGCTTCCCATTACATGAAAGTAAAATAGTAAAAGAAATAAAAGAAACACTGGTATACAAAATTCTCATTTACTTCCAAATGTCTGAAAAAAAAGTAATATTACTGGTATAGAACATTTTGTATGTGCTTTCCATTACACAAGAAGTAATATAAATACTGATATAAAATTAGTAAAAAAAAACACAGTAATTGGAACAAACTGTCAGAAGTCTCGAAATTACAGAAACTTGTTTCGACACATTCGTGTGTCCTCTTCAGTGTCACGTTGTCTTCTGGCAGTAAAACTGGTTAACAACATCTACGTGGCCCCAGAACTTCGAATCCCCTTAAGAACACAGGAGATCAGAAAGTTGTTTTAACTTAAAGTAGCTTGGGAGATGATGAAATTAAGTATTCTTTTGATTAAGCAAACTTCGACGAAAAACAGAAAAGAAGAATCGTCGAAAGTTAATTAGTGAAAAGCCTTCCTAATTTCAACACCTCTTAATACACTTTAAGTTAACAAACTTCCTGACCTTCTGGGAATTCGAAACTCTTGGGTCACGAAGGCGCTGTTAACACGTTTCACCGCTGGAAGACAATGTGAAACTAAAGAGGACACATGAATGTGTCGAAACTAGATTCTCTAGTATCAAGAATTCAGGTAGTTTGTTCCATTTACTGTGGTTTTTCACTAACAGCTACACATGATATTCTGTTGTTTTATCACTGATATACAATGTCACGTATGTGAATCCCACAATAAAAATTAAAATAAACACTGGCATACTACATCCTGCATGTGCTTTCACCACAGAGCGTTTATTCTCACTCTTCGTTAGAGTATCGACTATGTGTCCTATTCAGACAGCAAAAAACAAGTACATCTAAAAAAAAAGGCAAACATTCACATTATGTAAATATGGTGGTTAATAAAATTGATGCAAGTGTGGCAAAGAACAGAACCACAAAGGAAATAATTTGATTCAGGAAAGGTTGAAATCGTACTTTACTAAAAAAAGTAAAATAAAATAAATAAATGACATCGCCGCTCTCATCTTTCTTTGCTTAACAGTATTCAATGTTGTAGAAACGTTATGCTATAGATACATCTATTTTCATAAAATGTCACTTTCGACCTACTTTCGTCAACGCCTTTCACGTTGCTGTAATCTAGCCAAATGCTGCTTCATCGATTTGTGATTCTAGTGTAAAGTTAACGGGTTTGAGTTTAGTCACATTGCGAGAAAGGTACTGAGATTGTCATGATTCCTTTTCAAATTATAATTGTTGTAAATCACAATCACAATCTGACTGATCCCTCAATTAGTTCGTTGATTCTAATATTTGCCCTCGAAAATTACATATTACAGAACAAATTACAGGACAATACAAATCTAGCAACTTTTGGCTCTACTGTTTCTATATATATAATAATATATATCACAATATGTATATATTACCAGTTTCATATAAACGGTTGTTAGGGGTGTGGATAACATTAGGCAAATTAATTGTAATTATTATCAATTTTATTTGAGTTATTTACAAATCTGATTTTTAGGTAATAAGTAATAACACAACATTAATTAATTATGTTTTTATTCTAACACTGTTTATATATTATTTGTTATTACTATATTATTTGAAATTAACTTTACTATTATTTGCGAGAAATGCCGAACCTGAAAGTGAATATTTAATAGAATGATGAAGGTTGGTATTCTTTAACAATTCAGCTACTAACAGACAAGATTCTGAAAGTGATCACCATAACCTATGAATATTTGAAAATGGAGCGCGGGTTGGTTATGTGGCAGAGATTTGGATCTCAGAGTTTGCGAGCGGGGTTCGGATCTTTGCGACGCGGGTTGATTATGTGACAGAGATTTGGTTCGAATTTTTGCGACATCACAAAATATAACTCTAACATTAAACTGCAAGTGCATTATAAGAGTGACAGTTAATTCCTTAGCGTGAATGGTGGGTGGTAGGATGTTGCTAACTGGCTGCCTCTCCTCTGTTCAGTAGTTCAAATTTAGGGTCAGCAGCAGCAACGCAAATAGCCTCAGTAATTTTACTATCCACAAAGTATAAATACAAATTTAAAATATAATAATCAACTTGTTTGCATTAAAGATGATCGTTATTATGTTATGCAAGATAAAACAATAGGAGAGTATACTAACAGCGAAAATTTCAGTGCTTTTTCCAATAATGAACTTTATAATTTGTAAATTTTGTTTAACAGTAAATGAAGGTTGCTTGCCTGAAAATTTACAAACTCAGTATTGTTAAATACTATAAAAAATTATTTTTAAAATATTACACAGTGGAGGTAGCGTTTTTTAATACGAAATATACTTTTAAACTTTTTAACTACTAAGAATAAAGGATGAAACTGAATAACATGTTCGTCTTCAGGGGTGACTTCATGTCTACTTTTTGAAAGCGTTGCTAGGTTTGTATTTTGTGTTTAGTAGATTGGAACAACTTCAAGTGCGCATGCCCAGTATTCTCTTCAAGCATATGATTTTAACGTCTAATCCACCTTTCCTCAGTTAAGTGTGACCGAAGTTAAACGCAAATGTTTTATCGTGATAGAGTGCACTAAAATGTTTTTCTTTATTATTTCCATTTTGGAAATTTGGTAATTACTGCTTTCCTATGATTACCAGTTGGATCGTCTTTCTGTCGTTACTGGACTGTTAAGGGCTCACCCGAGCATTAAAACAGACAGCAAGTCTTCAGGCCAGCCATCCATTCATCCGTCATAACAATCGGCAAAATTCTTTTTTTTTTGTTATTCAAAATGACATCTTGAATTCATCCTGCCTTTTGACAACCATTGTTCATTTTCATTTTAAACAAAGGATTTTATTTAATTTACGTGCGTTGTTATGAAACCAAAGTTTTGTTCATCAAATTACTCCAAGCATAAAGGTTTTTGATCGAAAGCAAGTCAAAACCAAGTCGAGTTCATTGTCTGTACGCTTGTTTCTTATTCTTTTATTTTTGTATTCTGTCAAGATACACTGGCTTATAAAGTGCAACCTTACATGAGTATATTCCTAGATGGAGCCTAAATAAAGACACTATCAGCTTATCGTGTATGATAGTTTCGTGTTTTTTTCTATGTAGTTTTGAACAACAATTGAAGTATTGATATACCTTTTGTGATTCCATATATTCACGAAACTTTAATTTCTGTGAGTATTAGTTTTGTAAATATATAATAGCATATTAATTTGACCAATAAAAATTCACATATGATATTTTCGTAAAAAATGGTTTCACACATAAATACGTTAATAAAAACTTTATTATTACACTTTAATCAAACATTTATAAAGTTGTTGTTTAATATATATATATATAAACATGAAGAAGACTAGTCACAAATAAGTTTACAGAGAAAGAACTGACCCAAGGTTTTTACTAGTTACTGGGCCATATTCATTATCATTTACTATATGTTCGAACGACGAGTCTAATTTTTTTTTTGCTTTTTATTAAACGAATCATTAAGCTATCGGGGCGCTTTTTTATTTTTACAATCTAATTTAATGATTAAATGAATGGTTCTTTTCGAAAAGTAAGGTATGAAAAATTAATAGATTTTATATGTGCATGGAAAACATATGATAAAGCTATTATTCTTGTGAAAGCACGACAAGAAGGTGATGAAGTGAACATTTATAGTTAAAAAACCCGAGTTACATTATCACCGGGTGCATATTTCAGTCAGATGGGCAGAGGCTTATATTCACCAGATGTATTGTACACATCATTACTTAAAGTATTGAGAGAGCAAACCTAATGAAAGGAGTGTCGTAATTTTATGGATGGGAACACATTTAAGAAAGAAACTGTGTTTACCTTCAGCATTAACCAAAACCTGGTCGCTTTTGCACTTCCTACATTGCTGGTACACATCTGACGGAATAGTCTTTCACTCCTTTCGTAAAAAAAAAAAAAAAGCTTTATGTAAAGTAAGCTTTTGAGTCCTTCAAACTTCCAGTGCGATTCAGATTGGAGCTTTAGGCTACATAAGGTAGATTATGGACGTTAATTTCATATAAAACGACATATGGTATTGTGTATTATTATGCTTAATGAAATGTGATCGTTTCCTAAAGAATTTCATTAATACAGGACAGTACAGTATTGCCCATAATATTATAACACAACAGAGCATCCTTTGTTTTATGTTGCTGTTTTTTATTGTTATCAGTAAACCAAGTCCGAGTTACTGAACCTCATTCACACTGTGATATTACACTCGCCTTCCATCACTTTTCATAGCTGATACGACACAGCTGTAATTCAAAGCATTCATTGGGTTATCACAAAGACCAGAGTAGTACATCAAAAGCAAACACTAGATAGCGGAATTCAACGTTCCATATCATGATTTTTCCATTCTTCTTCTTCACCCTAATTTCAATCTTCATGACACTATGAAGATTATTCCTTCCCTTTACAGTTGCGATATGCTGCTTACGACTTGTATCCTGTCTTTATAATCAAATAAGGTAGAGCTATAAACGTACAATAGAGGTCCTGACCTGTAGTCCTGGACTCTCGTTGAAACCTTGAGTAATAGGTTTAATGCTAGATGCACGGTTGTGTTGCACAACACGTTTTTCGGCGACTGATCCGTTAGTTAATAATGGAGTGTCAAATTGTTTGTTGAGTTTCGTGTAAAGTTAATTGACGGCTATTTGCGCTTACCCTCCTTGATTTTGAATTGATATACTAGAGGAAAAGCAGCTAGTCAAGCCACCCACCGCCAACTCGTGAACTGATTTTTTACCGTAGGATTGTGTGATTAAACGTCAGATTATACCGCCCACACGGCTGAAAGGGCGAGCATGTTCGTTGACGGGTTTCGAACCCATAACTTGCAGATTGCTTGTAGATCGCCCTAACCACCAGGCCATGTTAGACCCTGAAGTGTCAAAAGCCTTTCTCTTTCTTCAGGTGTCTACATCCAATAACCATACCTCTTTGAAAGTGCCTGGGCTACATTACTCTATGCATTTTTATTCAAGCTGGCTTGTTCTTGAAGCTACTGATCTTTATAAACTCTGCGTATGCAGCAACAGGAAACAAGACTTACATTCAAATTCAGTGGAGACTGAACCATTACTCGATGGAAGGTTCACATTCAATATTGTTTCGATATAATGCACATTATTCTTAATATGTAAGGTAGAATTGTCTTCAATTCCATTCTTGGAATCTAGCCTATTCTTTTTCAATATAATATAGTGTTACATTTTCTTTCATTATAAAGATCGTTCTTCCCACGACGTTGCTATCTATTGCGACATTCAAATTCTCATTGAAAAAGTTTAAGGCAAATAGCGTTGAATGCTTTATATGTATTAAGCTAGCTATCAGTTTATAGGTATGTCACACACAAACAAAACATAACTACAATTTGTTACAAAAAAGTCGATTTCTTGTTCAGCATATAAATCAGTACCAACGTCTTTATGATCACTTTTTTATAAGCCCCTTCAATGTATATAGGATATCAGTTATTTAACAGAAATATAGGCAAATCCATAGGCTTTTTAGAATGTAAAGAAAACAAAAGTGGTACACAGAGGTAGTTAAATGGAAGATATTTTAAACGAAAATCGGATAGAGGGCGTTCTAAATGCATTAGCTTCATAACAAAAAGAAGAGGGAATCATCAATAGCCGCGGCACTTGAAATTATTTTAGGCAGTATCAGAGTAAATTAATCTATAAGACTTTTTTTCCTTTTTATTAGCTATATTTTTGTGAGCCAGCAATACCAAACATGAGGCGCGCGTATACCCAATTCGATTTTATCACTCATCAAGATCTCTAATAGCCTACCTCAAATTGAAATTCTTTTAGGCCGGTGAGAGTAAATTAATCTATAAGACCTTGGGCGTGGTTAAATACACCAATCGAAAGAGTCTGACCTCCTGAATCCAAAACTGTAATTAGATCTCAAATCGGTAAAGAGATGACGGAGTTATAAGCTAAAGTTTGTACTTGAAAGAAAGAAAAACAGAGCCATTCTTTGAGCCGCTATGCATCGGCCAAAACTCTACTGAGAACAATAAAAATGTAACATTATTTAAACAGTGTACTTCAAATAGCTATGAGTTTAGAATTTTACTGGAAGATAAAGTACTTGATCTTTGTCTTAGAAAGAAATTCGCAAACTCTTCAAGAACATTAATAATTCATCTTGTTAGGAAGAATAAAATTAGACCAGTAGCGGAGAGTCTATCCAAAGCTAAAATAAATTATTCACAGGATCGTATGGTGAAATACATTCTATTTAAGAGTTAAGTAGTAGCCGTCTGGGAAAAGGGAAATCACGTGAGACATTGGCTAAGTAATGGAGAAAATGTTTAAGTGATATCCAAACCGACCAACTTAATACTTTTTTTCTTTTACTTCCTGTGGGGTTATTGTGGTAAACTCTTAGCTACAGAAAGCAACATAATGAAGAATCTGCTACATTTGGACGAAGATTATTTACGTTGTTATTTCTAAACTCTCTTCTGTGTATTAAACAATTATATCGTATGCGTAACAATATCCTATGTTTGTATTTGAATTAAGCCAGCGACATAAAAAAACAACAACTTAACTACAATAATTTTCCTTTCTAACGATTATTACAAATGTTGACTCGCAATGTGAGGGTTTGTGGGTTCAAATCCCCATCCCAACAAAGGTGGGGGCGTTATAATGTGACAGTCAATCCCCTTATTCGTTGGTAAAAGAGTAATCCAATAGCTGTTGATGATTATATGCCTTCCCTCCAGTCATTCCCTGCTAAATTAGGGACGGATAGCGCAAATAACCCTCGTGTAGCTTTGTGCAAAATTCAGTAGCAAACTACAAATGCTTTTTTAATCTTAAAGTAAAAGTTACTTCCGCTTTAATCTCAGGTATGGTTAGAACATTGTTCTTTGAGATGGATCTTAGTAGCTTTCTGTAATAGTGAACTTTTCGAAATTCGTTTATTTCTAATGAACACAAAATATTCTTAAGCTTCCAACAATGTACCTTCAATCTCTACAAGAGTCATCAAAATAGATTTCTGTGAAAAAAAAAGCAAGACGTAATTACTAAAAACTAGAAGAAATAATGCTTACACTGCAACTTGTAAAATACATTTTATTCTGGGCACAAGTGTTTGCTAAACGTGGGTTTCAAAATGAGACTGTATTCACATGATAATTCAATTAAATCATTTTCTGATTTTTTTTTAAACTACAATTCTAAAAGTAGAGGATAAAGTGTGTTACTTTCAAACGTAACTTCAGTTAAAATTTAATGATTTCCAGAATTCCGTTAATCACGAATTGTTACAGTGGGTCTCATTATAACCTGATTTCACCCACAGATAGATGACCTTCAACATAAACAAGTCTGTGCACAATACCCAACACCTCAGCTCATCAGTGTACAATTTAACTTGCTATGAATGTATGGGATAGCACTTAGCACCTAATGTTGTTAGATCTGCAGCTCAACTATAGATGATAGATGAACTTCAACATAAACAAGTCTGTGCACAATACCCAACACCTCAGCTCATCAGTGTACAATTTAACTTGCTAACAAGACATACCTTATGAAAGAATGAAGATGACGCTGAGCGGTTTTAAAAGCATTATGACACGCTACGGTAACATGATGTGGCTCATGTTTTTGCCTCCAAGTGAATTTTCTCGAATTTTTACGAATCTGCTTTGATCATCAGATTATGAAAACATGATTTAGTTGGATGCTTTGTTTGTTTGTTGCATTTCGCGCAAAGCTACTCGATTCTATCTGCGTTATTAGTTCCCGATTTTGAAGTAATAAACCAGAGGGAAGGCAGTTAGTCAATACCACCCACTGTCACCTTTTGGGTTACTCTTTGTCAACGAATACTGGATTGACTGTCATATCATAACGCTTCCACTGGATTGAATGTGTTGTCATTGCTATGAATGTATGGGATAGCACTTAGTACCTAATGTTGTTGGATCTGGAGCTCGACTATATGTGATATCCTCTATAGCAATATATATATATGCTATTAATAGAACTTTGTCAACCTCTTTTACGAGTCTCAATCGCCTACGATTCGTCGTCTATCATCAGTTGCATTAGTTACAGTTTGAGCTATGTCATAAGCACTTTATATAAATCAACGGTAGTTTTAGAAAGCGATCAATGACACTGTAATATAGCAACCATTTTTACTATGTTTATACACTGCACTATTTTTTTAGGCATAAAGGTAAACACATCTTATCTACTTGAATCAAACAAACCTTTATTTGCTCAAACATTCATTACGCTTAGTTAATAAGAAATAGTTGTAAAAATAGCATACAAATGGGAATATCATACGAATCTTTCGAAAAGTAAAAAATCAGATTACACGCAAAGATAAGAAATATAAATTACAATACTCTACGAATATGTGACATTAAGAAAGATACCGGTATACTTCTAAACAGTAAGTTGACATACGAACATAAGCACACTGAGTGGTCACAAGTAAATAGACACCTAATTTTTCG
>NW_013665711.1:181448-212782 GCF_000517525.1 Limulus polyphemus
CGAAAAATTAGGTGTCTATTTACTTGTGACCACGCTATGTACATTTATTCGTATTTTGCATCTACAAGTTATTCTATTTAGTAGAAAAATTATAACTGTTACTTGTTTTTCGTTATATACACGTGAATGGCTAAAGATTATAGTTGTTCATGACACATTTAATGTTTAAAACATATTTATAATTGGTTTAGCCTCTTTTACTGCTCAAAAAGAATAAAACAATTATGAGCTAATATATATATATATATATATACTTTTATACAATCTTATTTTAAAACAGTGGTCTATTATAATATAAATTCAATAATTGCGACAGAAAAGCATTGGCAATCTTTGTAAATTAAAAAATAACATTTATTGAGTAATTCATCCTTTTTTTTGACCAAGCTGTATTCCAGTTTCAGTACTTGATGCATCTTGGACAGATACTGAAGATGTTTTACAAAATTATAGTTCAAGCTAGTGTTCATTCCAGATTAACAATACTGCAGTACGATTTTTAACTTTCAATTGTTGTGATGACATTTTTCCAGTCTAGACAGAAGTTGTGACCTTCTTTCGAGGATAATTACCTTTTTTTTGGATTCCGTTGCGCACACACCATACATATAAAAATAGAGATAACAGTAAGTGGATTTGGTAAAAGGAGATAAATGTTATTGTACGGATGGTTTTGGTTTTGTTCTTTCAGGAATAGCTCTTCATTTGGTGGCTTCAAATGTAGTAAACATTCCAAACGAACCAAAAGAAGAAGATCTTGACACAAGCTGCAATACAAGAGATTTATTTGAACGTGGTATTTTCCACGAAACGAACGTGTCTAGCTAGCAAGAGCTATCTGTACATTAAAAGCGTCATAATTCACCGACATTCGATCATAGGATTTCTGAGTCCGTTCGATTTCAATAGTTTGTGATTTTCATATCTACTTTTAAACCAAATCATGCTAAAGTGAATAGTTACAGGTGCAAGAATAAACCCATGCCATTTATTTCCCAGCCAGTATGCAGTTAGTTGTTAATTTCAAACTGACACTTTAAGAGTGAAGTTCTGTAAATTGAAGATAATAGAGTAAGACATCACTTTAAGAATCAGATAAAGCCTTAAATTAGAAAATGAGATTAGATTCAAAAACAGTGAACATACGATTGAAGTACGGTGACGACTTTTTTCTCTAAAAGTACATACGAAAATGTGACAAAATGACCGTTTCATGAACTAGTAGTTAGCTATAATGTCATAAACAAAGAAAATGGTATCAAAGCTACTCATGCTCCCATCAGTAAAGGAGAGCAAAATATCATAAAAATGGAAGAACTGGACATGTAATTCTATATATCTGAATAAGCATTATTTATTAACTATAGAAGTTAAAACAGTTCCGCCTACATTTGAAAAGAAACAGGGGGAGAGAGAAAATCAGGAAGTTGGCTGCCATTTGTAGAGAAAAAAGGGAGCAAAAGAACTAAGGTATTTCTTGTTACAAATGTGCATTTCTTGAACAGAGAAATATCATATGTTCTTAGCTGTGTATCCTTTCATTTTATCTAAATCACTAGATCGTATTTGTAATAAAATCCTGCACAGTCAATCTTGATCCCATCCAAAAAGGACCAAGAGAACAAAGGTTTTACTGCTTGCATATGTTGCATCTCTTGAGTAGATGGATACTCTCATGTTCTTAGTTATGTACCTTTTCTCTTTATTTAGGTCACTTGATCGTATCTGTAATAGTCCTGCACATTCAATCTTGATCCCATACAAAAAGGACCAAGAGAACCAAGGTTTTACTTCTCACTCATGGTACAGCTCTTGAATAGATAAATGTTCCTATTTTCTTATTTGTTTACTCTTTCTTTTTACCTAAGTCAATTGATCGTGTTTGTAATAGAGTCTTGCAAACGCAATCTTGTTTTAATCCAAAAAGACCAAGAGGACAACGCAATAAACGATTTCTAAAAACACTATACTCGGTGCGATTCATTTTACACATGGAATAGAGAATGTCGATACTTGAACATCGCTTTTGGAATATTAATGAACAAGTAGAATGGAAGCGTATTTTCTCACCCAAAAGAAATCAAACAGTTCATGTCCATAGGCATGATACCCACACCTTCATGAACAGACCTTTTCAAGAGCGGTTAAACAGAAACCACGATACATGCATCTCTACAAAAAATAAAATATTTACATAAAGTTTCTGAAAACAACTCGCTTAATAATCACTGTATGTGCTGATAAATGTGTGGATTCGCCGAAAAAGTTTATAACTAAAACAGAGATTGTTTAATTTGATATAGGCTTCAAATTACTCTTACTCATAAGTGAAAATAACGGAAAAGAAGCAATATAATCAAAACCAGATTTTCCTCATTCTCAGAGAATGGGACAGTTTTGTAAAACTCAGATCATCTTCTTACTATCAAGAAAACTAAAAATCAACAAAAAACGAATACTCCTTCTAAAAAGAAATACAATCCCCTTTTCGGAACAAAACCGAGGTGGAAAAAAAGAAACAAGCAAAAGGCGTTTTCTTCCGCTATCCGTGTCAAATATCACAGCTTAGAAGAGCACATAGTATCAAAAGACGGGAGAAGAACAGGTTAAATAGGGAAAAAAAGAAAAACGTACAAAATGGGCATTGTAACGATGTGAAAAAAAGAAATCTTCTAGGAATTCAGTTTGGGAATCATCTTAACATACAAGTGTTCCAGCTATGGATTTATGAAATTAACTTTTTTAACGCTCTGCAATTATTCAGTAAATTATCTTGAGATCAACGGACTTAAATACAACGTGATTTCCGACTTGCAACTCATTATAAAGCAAAGACAATTTACTTGAACAAATTTCCTCTTCCAGGTTTCTGCCTTTTCTTTTTAGTTAATGAAGTTCAATTACGAACTTTGGTGCACGTAGAAAGAAAGAGAAACAGTCCATATTTGTTAACAAAGGAAACATATGGTGGGAAATTACAGTTGCTCAAAACATTGTTTTGTTTATTTTAGCGCAAAGATATACAATAAGTTATCTGTTCCTTGACCGTCACAGGAAATCAAACTCCGGATTTTAGCACTGTAAGTCCATTAGCTTACCGCTGACTCACTAAGGGACTCAACATTTTAACTTGACCGACCGTTCCATCCTTATAAGTTTCTATTTAGATCACTAACAGCTCTTTTGTGCTTGTAAATAAAAATTATGAAAAAGTAAAATATTTAAGATAGGAAAAAAAAAAGATTGTCCATTTTTTTTCTAAATGTATTTGTTTTTTGTCAGTTTAATTTCAAACTTTTGTCTACGCCTAAATACATTTAAAGCACACGCTAATGACAACAGCAAAAAGACTCCTCTGATAAAAAAGCAAAAACATTTTGGTGAGCCTGTGTAAAACAAAAATAAATCTTCAATAGCCGCGGAACTTGAAATTCTTTAGGCAGGATTAGAGTAAATTAATCTGTGAGACCTTTGTTTCCCTTTTTATTAGCTATATTTTTATGCACCAGCAATACCAAGCGTGAGGCGCACTTATACCCGATTCGAATTTATTAATCATCAGGATCTCTACCAGCATACTCTCAAATTGAAACTCTTTTAGGTAGAATTACAGTAAATTAATCTATGAGACCTTGAGCGTGTTCAAATACATCAGTTGAAAAGGTTTAATCTCCTGAGTTGAAAACTGTAATTAGATCTCAGATCGGTCAAGAGAAGACTGAGCTATGAGCTAAAAGTTTGTACTTGAAAAAGAACAAAAAACTAACTCAGAGCCGTTCTATAAGCCGCTCATCCGTGGCTAAAAATCTGTCACTCCAGTTTTAAACTAATAAGGCTCAGCATGAAAAATGAAAACTGTCTGAGATGGAAAAATACAAATATCTTTGAGTACAAGTTCTTATGTGACGTTTTAATTTTGTGCAATGAATAGATAATCATATACTGTTTATATTGCATTTTTATACTAGTTTTTTATGTTACTGTATCTGAAGAAGTACATGCAAGGAATGAGAAATAAGGAATACGCTTATGATTCTGCAGCAGTGGCCATTAAAACCTATGATCCTGCAACGGTGGCCATTAATGTCCATGATTCTGCAGCAATGACCACTGAGGCCTGCGAATGTGCAGCACTGGCCATTAGAAACAATTACATATCTATTATAATTAAAAGAAAAAGAGGGAGGGAAAGCACAAGCATTAAGAAGCTCATTGATGATAATGTAAAACAATACTTTTATGGCTGAATATAACACTAATTCAAATTATATCCTTCTGAGATAACAATAAAAACAAGACAGCTGTTATAAAACATTTTATCACTTGATAAAAACAATGTCTGTTGATCAAGAAGACTCCGGTTTATATTTAATATTTAGTAACTACACTGCTGATCATTCATATGAAAAATACGAAATTGTTTAAGACATATATAGAAACAGAAACTATATAAACTATGGCCTCTATTTAAAGTTTTTCTTTATAAGTACAAACGAATTCAAAACGTTTTTGTTATTAGCGGCAAAAAACAAACTAACTAAACACATTCGAGACAGCCTTGAGTAACTCAGACTTAAGTCATATGGTTCTTGCCATTGTTGACACTTAAGACACAATGTTTTTTATTATTGCTGGTGAAGGGTAACGATTTTTGTCAAACCAGACAGCTCTGACTAATTTAAAACCAAAACACAATGTTTTTGTCATTATTAGTAAAAATAATAAGTTTTTTATATATAAGATAAATCTGTGTAAACTTAACCTAACAGACAGTCTTGAATAACTTTAAGGTAGATAATTATGTTTTTGTTGTTATTGGTAAAAAAAAAGGAGCAAGTTTATCGTATAAGATAGATCTGAGTCAACTGAACCTAAGCCAGATTGTTTTTTATTATTGTTAATAAAACATAACTGAGTGATAAAACAAACAGTCCTGAGTAACGAAAAGCAAGCCAACTGGGCAGATTTCAAAATCCACAAACAATCCTGAGTAACGAAGAGCAAGCCAAGTGGGCTAATTTCAAAACTATTTAGTTCTTGAGCTTTGAATTTCGATTGTCTTTTTCCAAATCTGTTGTTTGATTGAATAAAAATGACGAATGTTGTTTGGGGTTGTTGGGAGTATTCAACCTAAGAGCAGAAATATATGTTGAAGTGGCTTCTGAGTCTCAGTTTCAAACACTGATTGCGACATAAAACACAAAAATATTTTACTTTTAAATTAATACAACTTATACTTACTTTATAGTAACTGATTTATTGTTCTTTTCACACAGATTATAATAATTACATCACCAATCATTAATAATACATTATCAACCTGCAACGCAAGAAAAGAGCACAGAACCAACTAATAGTTACTCTTAGTTCGGTGAAGTGAGATGATAAAACTAAGATCTATAAATATTGTTGGAAGTTCGGTGAAGTGAGATGATAAAACTAAGATCTATAAATATTGTTGGAAGTTCGGTGAAGTGAGATGATAAAACTAAGATCTATAAATATTGTTGGAAGTTCGGTGAAGTGAGATGATAAAACTAAGATCTATAAATATTTTTGGAAGTTTGGTGAAGTGAGATGATAAAACTAGGATCTATAAATATTTTTGGAAGTTTGGTGAAGTGAGATGATAAAACTAGGATGTATAAAACAAGCTAAAAAGAAAAAGAATGGTCGTTAAAATCTTTAAAGGAAAGTTTGTTTTCAGCTTTCAAGAATAACAAATAAATCGATTTTTTCAAGTAGTCATCCATAACTCTATGGTTACCTACTTTTAGGCAGACATACAACTGATACTGAACTTATCGGCCTAACTAGTTATTACTTTTTCAATAATTTCAATTTTCTAACACAGCTTTCAATTACAGAATTTGTTATGGAAACCTATCCCACTCACTGAATGTTCCGTAGAACTGTTGATATATTTCCATAGATTACAAAAAAAAACTGTCAAGAGAAAGCAAACTAATGGCAACAGAGTACTGTGTTTTGATGTATTTAATAGATTTTTACATTACGTGTATATGAGGGTTCAGAACTCAGCTGTTGTTGTTTGCTGAAAATGTAGGTTTCTAAGTGGCAGCTAGAGTGTAATATATAAACTTTTACCGTTAAGATCTCTTATTAGTAAAGAAATCAAGCTTGAAAGAGATATAGTATATGTTTGTTTCATTTAAAAGGCTACTGCCAAAGTATAGTAGCAAACTGAAAACGTTTAATAGCTCATAACGTTTTGCTCGATATAGATTACATAGGTTAAACACTGTAAAAAAATTATAAAGCTTCTTGAGATTATCTCAGGTTAATTATCAATTATTCACAATAAAAATACTTAGTATGTATGGGTAATTTTGTGGTTATATTGTTTTTTGTATCAATCTATATTTACGAGAATTAAGATTTATTCAGTGAGCTTATGTGGGCTTTTACACAAATGATTATCTCAGTGTGTAGTCAATAAGTTCTCCACCAGGCGGCAAGAAATTTCTATACCTCTTGGTAACATATTTGGTAACTATTAGTTGGTTTTATGCTCTTCTCTTGCGATGCTGGTTGATAATGTATTATTAATGATTGGTGATGTAATTATTATGATATGTGGGAAAAGAACAATAAATCAGTTACTAAAAAAAGTAACCTTGTATTAATTTAAAAGTAAAATATTTTTGTGTTAAATAAGAGTTATAGCAGCACCAATTTTACAAACAGCTTTTTATATTTTTCATAATCATGTATGTGTACTATTATTTAAATGTGTAAATTCAGTCAATTTCATGAGAAAAAGTTAAATTTTTCGTGTGTTTTTTTATTTAACTTGCCCTTTAATAGCCACATTTCCAATATTTCGATAATACATAAAAACATGCTGACTTCTATGTATCTCAACCAAATACATTTCAAAGTACAGAAGATAGATCCTTATGTGATTAAACCGCACTTCCCACAATGATATTTGACTTTAGTTGTAGGTATTCAAGTGTGCATTAACGTAGTTACAAATGTAAAGACAGTCTTAATTTACCAAGGTCAATATTTTTACTATTATTCAGTCAAGGATTTCTGTCGCTGAGAACTACATTTTTCAGTTTTCATACATGATAAGTTTTCTAATATAGATTTATTGGTAATTTCAAACATTTCAAACTTATTAATTTTAACTCTTAAAGTATTGGTTTGTTTGGATACCGTTCACTACCGATAGGGTCGACATATTACATCATATTGAACAACTCTGTTTTCGAATGTCAAAAAGCAAAGTGTAAAAGAAAAAGTGGGTTCCTCGTCATCGAATATTGGTTTTTTTGTAGTTATGCACAGAGCTAAACAAAGGGCTAGCTATGCTCTGCCCACCACGGGTATCGAAACCTGGTTTCTAGCGTTGTAAGTCCGCAGACATACCGCTGTGGCACTGGAGGCCAAATATATTGAGTAAAATCATTCATTTTTTATGCAAAATATGTAGGGAACTACAGCAATAACTGGTGAGATTAATTACAGTAAATTTCTGTGTGACTCGTATGTTTTACAAATCCTGTAAGCAACAAATTTATGGAACCACAGAAAAATCTGTTTAAAAACGAACTGACCCTATCGATAATTCTAGGATTAACCCTTAAGCCTGTTTTACACCAATTTCCATATTTACAACCAACAACACAATTTCATTATCTTCTCTACAAGAATGTGACACATTCATACATCTAGGGGTATCTATTTTACTCGTTTTAGCAGTTGTGCAAGCTCAAAGTTGATATTAGCATTTTCTGATTTTTTTAGTATTATATAACTCGTTAATTATAGGATATGTAAGTAAATGGCTGGTTTTAAATCAGAATCTAGCGATGTTCAGTTTAATAGATGCTCTACCTTGATGGGAATCAACGTAATTTGAGGGTAGTTGTATTTGTCTTTATTGGAAATAAGAAATGAATCGACTGTTTCCTAAGAAACTTCAAAAGAAGAGAATCTTGTGATATATGTCTATGTACTGTTTGTCTCGAATATTCGCGCAAAATTACAGAATGGTTATTGTGCTACCCTTTCTTAACTGTGAACTGATAAGCTAGAGGTAAGGAAGTAGCCAATAACGTCAACTTTTATGCTACTTTAATTGAATAGTGGGATTTGACTGTCACTTTTATAACGCAACCATGGCCTCAAAGTGTAAAGCGCGATTTAACGGTAATGGGACGTGAACGCAGGACACTTGGATTTACAGTTAAGGCTAACTATTAGACCACGTCCAACCCTTCTCTATACTACGGTTATATTTTGTATGTTATTCTTTTATATTTGCCTATAAAATAAGTTACTTTTACTTTGTTAAAAACTTAGTGTATTGAACGATTTACTTATTATGTAATTATGCATAGTGTTGTTAAGGGGAATAGTTTCTTATCCTTATGAGTAACTTATGATCTTTGTAAGAAATCCAGCTAACCAAGAAATTTCATATGATATCATAAACTTATCAAGAAGTCCCCCGGTAGTTGAGCAATAACTTTACGAGCTTATAACACTAAAGTTGAGCGGTGGGCATAGTATAGATAGCCCATTGTGCAGTTTTGTGCTTAGCAACACATAACCTTATTTATAGAAGAAATTTGTTAGCAAGTTCAAATATTTTTCCAAAATTTAATATCATCAATATTTTTATAAAATTCTGAGGAAAAAAAGATATTCAGTCTAAGTTACCGATAATTATCAATTTTAGACAGCATTTAAAAAAAACAGCAATTTTCAAGTTAAAGAATTTAGATTTACAAAAACAAATCTTTTAATAGAACACATTATTAGTCTCAAGCTCACCCACAGAAAAAAAAAATGAACCCTTTTCTTGATAAAAAAATATTTCCCGTTTCTTGAAAATAGAATAATGAATTAACATCTATTTTTATTTCTTGTTCTTTTTAGCAATTAAAGTCGAGATTTGGGTCAATCTTTGATTAATGAGAACGTTCAGTTCTTGTCATTTCAATAAATTTACTTTTTTTCTTTGAAGCAACATCTTTCTTTACTTTGTGATTAACTGATCATATTTTTAGAACGTTGATTCTAGACTTGACTGTATGAATTTATTTTGTAATGGTATACCACAGTTTTATAGTTAAAATTGAAGTTCTTATTCGATTTGCCGACGAGGATGCAATAATTTAGTTTCTGATTAATAATACTCCTCAAGTAAAACCAGTACTATGTCTGTACACATGATTACTCCCCAAGTAAAACCAGTGTTATGTTTGTACACATGATTACTTCTCAAGTAAAATCAGTATTATGTTTTTACACATGATTACTCCTCAAGTAAAACCAGTATTATGTTTGTACACATGATTACTCCTCAAGTAAAACCAGTATTATGTTTGTACACATGATTACTCCTCAAGTAAAACTAGTACTATGTTTGTAAACATGATTACTCCTCAAGTAAAACAAGTACTATGTTTGTAAACATGATTACTCCTCAAGTAAAACAAGTACTATGTTTGTAAACATAATTATACCGGGTGATAGTGAAAGAACTCTATTCAAGTTTTTTGTTTTAGGAATAAAATGTGGAAAATGTAAAATTTCTTGCATTAATAAACCTTACTAAAACATTAATGCGACTAAAACTAATTAATAATAGCAATACAAACTATAAAACACAGAAAAGCGATTTCACTCCATTAGCCAAACGAAAACTGATATCCTTGATATCTAAAACACAGTTTGCATAGATTTTTTTCGAAAAGTCAAACCTTTAATTTACACTTTATGTTCCAGAAATTTTTATCTCAATAGAGTGAAATGTTCTGGCCTTGGAGAAAATATCTGAAATATATTTCAAATCCACATTCCTTAAACGAACACTAGCTACAATTTACTCTCGAAATGACATACTGCAGTAAGGAGAATTGTAATCATGTGTGTTTCGAGGTGTCTAAAGCACTATTAGATATAAAGGTTGTTTATAAACCTCACATAATTAAGCACCAATTCCTCAAAAGGTATTTATTTGATGTTATCACGTGACCAACTTCACTAGTTCTAAGCTATTGCTCCATTATGGTTTAAGTGGAGCTGATCTGGCTAACTTATTAAAACCTTTACAAATAAAGTCTTATTTGTCACTCCGTCTAAAGACTGACATTTTTATATATGAAACATCATGTATAAACCGTCTGCCTAAAATATATTTTTTCCAAGTTTATCTTGTTTTATTTATAATATGTAATGAAACGGAACTTATTCTTATTCTTGGGATCTAGATCATTTCAAATTTTGTTCAGTTAACGACAAAGACTATTTTGATTACAATGAACAAACCTAACAGTTCAGAAAAGGAATTATATAACTCACATTTTCACGTATCATTATTTTGTGAGTAAACTGCACATCTTGATAAGCGTTATTTGTTTAATTAAGCAATAAGAAAACTCAAAAGATTGATTTAGACAAAAAGTTCCTGTAACATTGTGAAAAGTGCAATTCGATTGAGCTTATTTACTTCATTAACATCATTACGAAAATCGTTTCTCCATTAGTATTTTGTTATGAACGTCTTGATAATACAGCTTGTGGATATTAGAATGTTTGTTCATCTTTCCCAGTTAACTATTCTGCCGCTTCATTTTCTTCTTTTTGTTGGTGTTGTATAACTAACACCAATAGATCAAAACGTGCAGTGTTTTTAAAAAAAGGTCATAACTTAGCGTATTGATTGATAACAGGCACTTCTTTTTATCTTCAATAGCTTAAAAATAAAGAATTTTTAAAACTGAGGTATTCATACCTGTGAAAAACAACTGTTCACATGATTTTTATTGCCAGTTTCCTGTTTATTAAGATATCTAAATCATATATATATCAAATAAAACTTTGAATTATTATCTTTCGAACGTTTTCCTCAGTGTCTACAAAACGTTGGACCGCTCTTGTGAATAGTCTTAGTAAAGCTGAGATTAAATTGCCAACTTTGAAAAATGTTTCCGAAACTCGGTGGTCTGCTCATTACAATGTGTTGTGACTGGCTTTGAAGAAATGATACAGACAAATCAAGAATGCCCTAAATTTCCTGTATGACGATAATTCTCAAAAACTTGAAACTAAGTTGGAAGCACAAATCCTTTCAAAAATTATGGAAAAGCTTGGGCCATCAATGATGACTGATGTATGGCAGGTCTTCACAAACTTCAGGACCCAATAATAAATCTCCACAGTGCTGTGGCACTGTTGGTAAGTTTGAAAATATTTGTGGATGATCTGAGAGATAAGTTTCAGCAATTCGAAACGATGAAAGAAGAAATAAAACGCATGATGATGTGGTTACAGAAGAAGCAATCATGACTCCACGTGAACACTTCCACATTAACAGCTATCTCGTCATCATTGACAATCTATCTTTGGCTATCTTAATGCCGTGTTTTCCAAACTTTACGGTCTGGCATGGCTATGTGGTTAGGGTGCACGACTCGCAATCTGAGGATCGCGGGTTCAAATCCTCGTCCCACCAAACATTTTCGCCCTTTCAGCCGTGGGGGTTTTATAATGTGACGGTCAATCCACTATTCATGGGTAAAAAAGTACCCAAGAGTTGGCGGTGGGTGGTGATGACTAACTACCTTCCCTCTAGTATTTCACTGTTAAATTAGGGATGACTAGCGCCGATAGCTCTCATGTAGCTTCGCGCAAGATTCAAACCTAACCAAACCTTAAATAGCGGCGCCCCCCTTCACAATAAAATAATTTTCGCAAGTGAAAACAGCAAAATCAACATTTTCTCTGCTTTATTTAACAATTTCTTAAAATAAAAAAGAACTCTTGTAAGGAGGGAGTAAATTCGAGAGCAAAAAAAAAAAAGCTTTGAGAGAAAAGTCTTGGTTTTGTTAGGTTTATTGTTTGTTTTTTCCGTCGTTATTTTTGGGCTTTCCCGCCAAAAGGACGCATACCCTAACCATCAGTACGCGCATCCAGGGCAGTACTCCACACAGTTTGGAAAACACTGGCTTAATCCGTACACAGAGGTAAAAGATAGATTTGTTGTGGTTTTTTGGAGACTGAAAGAAGCGATTAGTCCTTCTCAGAAACTTCTGATGTGCTACTCAGCTGATATTTAAGAAGCAGTAACTGAAGACTATGACATTTTTCAAAATTACTAGCAACTGACATAGCATTGAAACAACCAGGTAAAACTGAACAAGGAGTGGAAATGCATATGTATAACCTTCTTCAGTTATACGATTTGAAAGACACATTTTCAATGGTTGATGTTGTTTTATGTGTGATGATAATTCTCCAAAACCTGACACTAAGTTGGAAGCAACAAGTCCTTTCAAAAGTTATGGAATTATGACTATATATGACAAACACAAGTTAAAATATCTAAACAAAAAAGCATAATGATAATAATGCTGTGAAATCTCAACATTTAAAAAATAACCAATGTTTAAAGAAAAAAACTAATAAAAGGATGAACTTGGAATCGTTCATTAACTATCATATTGGCAAAATGTGACCCCTGTATACCAGTTCCTTGTGTCTTGGGCACATTTTGTTATACCTAATATAATTTGTAGATGATTAAGGCACCAACCTAATCCCATTAAGGATTCGCTGTGCCGCAGGTTTTACACTTTGTTATCTTGTCTCTGACAACTGCTTAATTCTCAAATAGTTATCTGGGACATGCCTTTCTATGCTTTAAGGACAAAACAGAAAACAATAAATTTTAGAAAGTTATAGGCTATACTATGTAATATATTTCGAAGACACTACCTTAGCTGTTTTCGAGTCATTATGCGAACCAACAGATGGTACTCAAATGTTTACCGCTATGATGACTTCAGCCACCTGGGTAATCAATATATACGGTATTAAGAAAATATGAGTTGTTACTCACCCCCGAAGTTTGAAAGCTAGAATATTTTAACCCTGCCCTATTGAAAATCTTGTCTATTAGTTCTAATCATTGAGTACATTAATGTTTTATAGCAACTATAAAGCTGTCATAATGGCTGCTGGAAACTAACTGCAGCCATGATATTTATTTCATACAGAAAATTTATTGACTCATTTTGGAGATATCAAATGACATGCAATGTGATATTTTTAATTAATACTTTATGCACAATATCAATCGAATGCCACAAAACAACAACACACATTTAAAATAAAAGAACTGGATTAAGGAAATCACTATATTTTCCTTATTTAAGTAACTGTAATTATATTTTATAACGCTTGTGGAATCCAAAATAAAGAACGAAAGTTCTGTATCTTCTAGTGAACAAACTGACAATAAATAAATAATTACGTTCTGCATATTCCAGGGAATAAGATACTAAAATATCAGAACATTTCTTTCTAAAAACTATTAGTTAGCTGAGTTTAAATGTTTTGAGAACTAAGTGCAAAAAAGATAGATTTTAGCTTAGAATATAAATTCAACAAATATTGTTCTTCGAAGAATTTTATACGAAAAAATCATGTAAATTAACTAACTTTATGCCAATGCTGAGAATCCAACGTTCACTAATATAAGGTGAAAATCCGTAGGTGAAATAACTGTCTGGTCCAATTAGATTATAAAGTTTAAGGATATTCAATGGTGACAGCGTAATCAGAAAGTAAATGAACATATTTGATGTACTATTTCATCGTCAGAAATTAATGAAGAAAAACATAAAATTTTACTCATGCTTACGTAACTTCTATAATTTAAAAGCTGTGGTTTTAAGATTATTATAATTTTAAACTATTCATATTTCAAGCATTGTTTCAAAATCTGACTATAAAGTAGTTTGCTTTTTTCTTCATTTTCAAAAACAAATATCAACTGATACTTTGTTGGTTTGTTTGTTTGTTTTTGAATTTCGCGCAAAGCTACACGAGGGCTATCTGCGTTAGCCGTCCATAATTTAGCAGTGTAAGATAAGAGGGAAGGCAGCTAGCCATCACCACCCACCGCCAACTCTTGGGCTACTCTTTTACCAACGAATAGTGGGATTGACCGTCACATTATAACGCCGCCACGGCTGAAAGGGCAAGCATGTTTGGTATGACGGGGATTGCGAGTCGAGTGCCGTAACCATCTGGACATGCCGGGCCAACTTTGTTGGTCGTTAGTGTAAATATATTATTGTTTATGGTTTCATTTCATTGTTACTAATCTCACTAGACAACAGTATGGAAGTTCCAGACTTCATCTTCTCTGTTGGTTTTAGTTCTTAATTTCAAACCAAAGACACAACGTGTTCAACCTTTCATGTTTTACTCATGTTAAAATATTTTTTAAACAACCACGATTTCGAGTTACTTAAAAGTTTTTAGTGTGCTTGTTAAACCGAAAGAAAGTTTTATTCTTCTATTGAAAAACATCAGAATCAATATTATAGCTCAGATCTAAACAACAGAAAATAATAAAAAATCAGTATAACTAAAAACGAAAAGATCATGTCATTGTATCCTCTCGACAAAAAAAATATGGAACTACATATCAAGAATAAACACAGTTATATGATACAACTGTTTTGAACTGATAAACAGACAGTGATCTTTTTGAAACAAGAAGTTGAGTAGTTCTCGCCTCCCAGTCTCTCTCTCTCTCTGGTGTTATTATTAATATTATTATCATTATTGAGACTAATTATAATATTTATAATTTATAAAACACTATACATAAACTGCGTAAAACACTTTATCTAACATTTCTCTTTGTAAAAAGTGTTTTACATAATTTAATTTTAAAATATACTTTAGATACTGTGTTCTTATAAATTATAAACCTTCCCTAGCGATACAAACCCTGGGTTGAATTACGATGGTGATATCTCGTTCACAGAAGTCAACGAACAAACAAACCCCGGACGGATTTACGATGGTGATAACCGTTTCACAGAAGTCAATGCACTAGCTAGTGACACAAACCTCGAACTGAATTACAATGGTGAAAACTGGTTCACAAATGTAAACGAATTAACTAGCGAGACAAAGTCCTGGGCTGACTTACGATGGTGATAACCAGTTCACAGAAGTCAGAGCACTAGCTAGTGAGAGAAACCCCTGACGATAAATGGTTCACAGAAATCAACGTACTAGCTAACTAGTGAGACAAGCTCTGGGCTATTTGACGACGGTAATAACACTAGACAACAACCAGTTTGCTACTCGGGCTAATTTGATTGTGCTGATTTCAAAAATGTGGTCAGAATTTGTCAGTCACCTCTAGATTTTGAGTTATTATAATATATCCATATTTTATCAGCATTGTGTAAAATACCATGCAATCAACTCAGTACAATAGATTTATGTTGTGAAATATAGTTTACTTCGACAGTTTAATGGATAAAAGGCATACATTTTTGATAACTTTAGACATTGACTGTATTGAATTGGTGTAAAATTCCAAATGTATTGTTCATATGTAACATTTGTTCTCAATATAATTATAGAAAATTGAAACACTTTTGCTTCATTCCCACGCGCATCTGCTCCGCCCTGGAATCACAAAACCCTGATGTGCTCAGTTTGCTTAAATGTTCGAGAAGTCCCTCGACTGAGCATAAAAAGGGGCAGAGTCAGACGCCTCTTTCTCACTCAGTTGGTCACTTCACCTCGCTCCGCGCACAGTCAAAACAAAAGTCCGATTTTCTTCCTCGCATCATACCCGCGATATAATCAAATTCTTTAAAACTTTGTTTTTTAAAATACTTTAAACTCGAGTTCTGTAAACATAAATTCTTATTTATTTTTAGAAAAGCATTACAAATTCTGGCTGCCTCCAGTTCAAGTAAAGTCCGAAAGTACAAACATCACCCAAACAGCTTCTACTACATTTGTTGAAAATATATTACAGTTCCAAGAAGGAAAAACATCATACACAAAGGTAAAGGTAGCTTACTACCACTATTTTGGGAGTAAAATTGGTGATCAAGAAAAACACTGGGCTCCACATGTGTCTCGTACAGTTTGCACATCTGGCTTGACACAGTGGCTGAAAAAAGAAGATCAAGTAAGCCATTTGCAGTTTCCATGATATGGCGTGATACCAAAGATCACCTAACTGACCGTAATTTTTGCATGAATAATCTTTCTGGGTATTCAGGCAAAACTAAACATTACATTGAATATCCAGACATTGCAGCTACAATGAAACTAGGATGGTCTTCCAGTGCCACATCCACCAGCGAATTGGGAAATAGAAGAATCATACTGCGAAGAAGATAAAGAATCCTCTTCATTTAGTAATTATGTTCTTGTGCCTCATCTGATCACACAAGAAGAGCTAAATGATCTGATTCGTGACTTGTCTCTAACAAAGCAGAATGGGAAATTTCTTGGCTCTCGTTTTCAGCAATGGAATTTATTAGCTCCAGAAACAAGAGTTTCAATCTACCAAAGTTGCCATCAAGGTTTTGCTTCTCACTACAGCATGAAAGATACTTTGTTTCTGTACAAATGTTGATGCACTAATGGAAGAGAGAGATACTGAACATCATCCTCAACAATGGAGACTTTTTATCTACTCATCTAAAGTTAGTCTGAAAGTTGTACTTTTGCACAATGGGAACACTAAGCCATCGATTCCTGTTTCTCATGCTGTGAACATGAAAGAAATGTATCAAAGCACGAATATTATACATTCTTAAACGCGATTTCAATAAACAAATAAAGTTATTAAAAAAAGTTGTTATTTTTACGATATATAGGAATATGTTGAATAAATCTATCATAACTCGAAAACTAAATGTGATCAGTACTTTTTAACATGAGTTTTAGAATCAACATCGTCAAATTACTCAGAAACAGTTGCATTTTTTTCTAGTATTAGGGAATTTTTATTTTTTGTTGCCCAGTGTAATTGATGTTTATTGATTTGTTGAATTTCTTGCAAAGCTACTCAAGGGCTGTCTGCCCTAGCCGCTCCTAGTTTAGTGATAGATAGGGATGAAGGCATCTAGTTAATATCACCCACCGCCAACTCTTTATTAATGAAGAGTGGGATTGACCATCACATTATAACGTCCCACGGTTGAGAGAGAGCGAGCATTTTCGATAATGGGGTTAGAACCCACGACCCGCAGGTTGCGAATCAAGCACGCTAGCCATTAGGTCTTGTCAGGCCAAAATAACAGATGCAGAGAGAGATCGATGTTTTAGCTATCGTTATATTTCTGTGTAAACTCGTCAGTTGTTTGAGAAATTTATCTCTTCCTAAAGTGTTGATGTTATGTTGTTATGTTTTCTAAGTAATTACATACTCGTTAAAGTATTAACAAACAAAGAGAAGGTTTTTTTTGTCTGTATTAATAACATACTACTTTGGAAAGTCACTTCCGTATGCATGAACTACAAGAACTCAAGACGCTGCCTCAGCGAATACAAACGTGGATTAAGCATACTTTTAGCTTGCTAATGAGATCTCGCTATACAATAGCCTGTACACGCTAACTTCATTCCTGTTATATTCATTCAAGCTTAACTAGGTGTTAAGCATTAACCACTAGGCATGCGCTTTGAAGTGTTTTGTTTTTGTTTTCTGAAAATTCTGATTAACGAAGAGAAAACGCATTGTCTGAACTGTCAGTAATTAAAAGTAAGCGATGGAGCCCTGAATTTATTTAAAATGTTACTAAAACACTAGTTATGCGATCAGAGTATTTTATGTTTTTTATTCATTTTTGAAATAGGCAAGGAAATAATAAATAATAAAGAAATTAAATGCAGTCTTTAAAAACAATTTGAATATTAAGCTTGTTTTGAGTGGTTCAAAAAAACAATAACCGACAATTAAAAGCCGAGATAGATCAATAAATGATAATATAATTTTTCTTCAGGTATAACGTTTGCGAAACTACCAAAAACATTTCTTACATAGCTCCAACTACACAGTGAGATAAAGTAAAATTTGTTCTCGTACAAAAACCATTTTCTTTACAAAAATCAATTAGTTGCCTGATGTTTAACTCATTTTTACTAGTTATATATTTGTAAGCATTTCAGCTTAATTATAACAAGGAATTAGATGCTTCAAGATAAAATAATGTCAAAACTAAATTTTAAGATTTTTTCAGAACTTTATAGATTATGTTACTGCACCCCACTAAATGAGTTATTATCCGCTACAGAGGCTTTAACACATCTTACTGTTCATTACACTATTATCATTCTCCACATTAAAGTTAAAAAAAAATGTTTTGTTAAGTAATCGATAACGCCCTGTTTAATCAAGTGTCGTTCCTTCTTAAAAACTAAACGACATAACTTCATTTTCAAAAGCATCAAGATAAATCTAAAGTGGCCCAGTGAAACATGGCACATATCTAGTACGATTGATTTTACTCAAACAAATGGTTGTTTGGCTAATGTAGATAAAGTGTATCATTCATTATAGTTTATATAGAAGAAAATGAATGTGTGTGTTTGTCGAATAAACGAGACGTTACTAGTGGTATAGATTTTCTTTGGACAGATTGGCAACATTGAAAATTAAGGTACTTAATCTCTCAACCTAAAACAGGAATTGCTTCTTACTAGGAAGCTTAATTATTGAAACACATATGTGATTGATGTTAGATTCCTCCTAACTAATGAAGACTTCCTTCAGAGTCTGCATGTTGGAATTATGGTATTTATTAGAGGCAATAATTTATTTTGGCTCTACTGTGATCAAATATTGTGACATTTTTACATTAAATTTGAAAATATATATCAAATTTTGTCCTGTACGCTTCATTTGAAGAAATATTCAACAGACCTACTGTGAGTAAAAAGATTCTCTTAAATTGGACGACAAAATATCAGGTTTTATGACATGCTACTGTGTGTAGAAAGAAGACTCACAAAGTTCACTTCCAAACTGTTTGGAAAATACTTGAAACAAATTAAAGGGTCAGGGATTTTATAAGTTTTTTTGTCGTCGTGAATTGTATTTTCGATACGATTTATTACTCATACAAGAATTTACACCTTCTCATCAGAAGTATCCGGAAACCTCTTTAAAAAATACAGGGATACACCACAAATGTACATCAGCAATGTAGAAATGCCTAGAAGATGTCAAAACGTCGTAAGTGAAATGAGTCTGAGAAAGAAGAGATCACAGGTTGCCGAAACTGTTGAATATCGAAAATAAAGAAATTGTTTTTCACGAGCGATTTATAGTGCATGAAACTATTCAACCTATAACAGCATAACATTTCAGGTCGACTGCAGTGACTTTACTGCATCCAATGTTACCACATTCGAACAAGTAGCATCTGTGAAGTTTGTGAAACATGCTCTCAATGAATGCTGATTCTTTGAAAGGAATGAGACTCTCAATTCGTATAACTCTCTCTCTCCCCTCTCAATGATACTTTGAAAGGAATGAGACACTCAAATCGTATAACTCGATCTCCCCTCTCAATGATACTTTGAAAGAAATGAGACACTCAATTCGTATAACTCTCTTTCGCCTCTCAATGATACTTTGAAAGGAATGAGACACTCAATTCGTATAACTCTCTCTCCCCTCTCAATGATACTTTGAAAGAAATGAGACACTCAATTCGTATAACTCTCTCTCCCCTCTCAATGATACTTTGAAAGGAATGAGACACTCAATTGGTATAACTCTCTCTCTCCCCTCTCAATGATACTTTGAAAGGAATGAGACACTCAAATCGTATAACTCCCTCTCCCCTCCAAATCATCCTTTGAAAGGAATGAGACACTCAAATTGTATAACTCCCTCTCCCTTCCCAATGATTCCTTGGAAGGAATGAGACACTTAAACCGTGTAACTCCCTCTTCCATCCCAATGCTTACCACTGTTTAATTTGGTGTGAAGGCCATCAGTGCTGGAATGATGACAAGCAGTCTTAAATTGTATGAGTCATGAGAGGTGCTTCTGTGAATTTGAAAGTGATTTTGGAAGTTCAGGCAGGTGAAAAAGTAAAGGTAGAGTTTGTTTTGTCAACAGTAAAAGACTGTAGCGTGAGTGTTGTGGGTTACTTTTTGGTACTTAAAGCGGAACGTATCCATGAATTGCCTACAAATCTTAATGTACATGGATATCAAAAGATTTTACACACAAGTGTTCAAGGATCTATTATGATACTTTTTTAGTCAAAAGAGTAAAATAGTGTCACAATAGCATAATATTTTCTGTTTCAAAGATCATACAATCTATACCTGGTTTGATACATATATTAACGTTTAGAAACAACCCCAATACAGCAGAACACCGGTTATCACTACTTTTCAGTCTTCATCAAATGGCCATGCGTTTGAAACGGTACTAGCAACAAATTGCACCTGTAGTAACTTTGACCAGAGCCGATGAATCATAAAAACTAGATTAAAGATGGTGCTACGCTATATTAATACATTGATCATGGTGATCCTCCTCTCTAACAGCATATCTGGTTTTTTCTAAGGCAGCCTGTTGTTGATATATCATGTTCGCGATGTTACTATATATAACAGTTATTTTATTGACTATGTAACATAATGTTATTAGAATAGAACGGTAATAATATATTTGTATTATTGGTCGTTCACCTGTTTACATTGCAAGAAATTTCTCTCTATGTTTATTTGTTTTTGCTTCTTGAAATGTCACACGCAACACACACGTGCAGTCGATTGCAACATGATTTACTAAGGAGACATGCCACTGAAATTCAATTATGAGGAAATTATATCAAATGATATATATATATAGAAAAGTTGGCGTTTATAGAACAAAATACAGTTATGATCAAAATGTAAAGTTAACGTGCAACTCAGGTCAGATCTTTGAAATTTACCAACAGATTAAAGTGTAGATAACATTTATAGGACTCATGTGTAACAAAATATCAGCGGTTACTTTGCTACTGAACTACACCAAAAAAAAATCGGATGCTCTCACACGTGGCACATCACCAACTTGGAAAGAAATTGAATGGGTAAATTACTGTTTTAAACCTCCAGTTATCAGAACATCAAATATCACAAAAATGACTTACATATGCCTCTTTTGATCGTTTTTGGGAAAGTAATAAGTAGAATATACACCCTAAAATATAACTACTTATTGATAATTAAATCACATACTCTTTTCAGGCTTTCCTTCTTTCTTTTCTTTTTATCCCGACAGGTGTGTAGTTTTAAGTTTTTAAAAGGAAAGAACAAAATCATGTGTTCAGACTTCATAGGTTTGCGTGAAAAGCTTCATGTGTATCATGACAATTTAGTCTGCTGACTAGTTCGGCTTGGGTTTGATAACTTTTAGAGACACATATTGAAAGTTGCGTCCTGTACATTCCCTTGCTTTACATGTTCTTTCTTGTTCACGTGTTCCTAAACATTATCAGCACAGTCCTCTCCCTCCGATCATTCCATTGATTGAGGCCTAAGCCTAATTAATCTGTACATACTGAATATCTTAACATTATTGTGTATTTTTGTATTTGCTACGATGCCCTGACATTTTTCTGCGGCTCCTAGTTAGGAAATTCCAATTAGCATATTATGTAGTTTCGCATAGGTTTGGTAACTTTACAGTACAATCTTGACGTTAAATTCTTGCTTTTTTTTCATTGTACAGTGAGCATCAAAAACAGTAGTTCAGTTTAAATTTTACAATCAAAGACAAGTGATTTTCCACAGTGATTATTGTTTAAAGTAAAGCACAGACTATATGTTTTTATGTATATAAAGTAATAAGTTAACTAAATAATAAACAAAAGAACAGTAATTAAAAAAAATCATATAATTAGATAACCTTAGTAATGCAATATAGAAATGT
The DNA here is from genome assembly GCF_000517525.1 of Limulus polyphemus. Lineage (NCBI taxonomy): Eukaryota > Metazoa > Arthropoda > Merostomata > Xiphosura > Limulidae > Limulus > Limulus polyphemus. Next base: position 203,203 of record NW_013665711.1, read on the forward strand.
AAAAACCTTGCTATATGAGTCGCTTGTATAATCAACTTTTCCATCGCCAGTACCACAACTCCCACCCATATACATTGTCAGGCTAGAAGACACCAGCCGGAAATAATAAATAAGCATAAGTCAAACTCTAGGAACGGGCCGTAAAGTATATATAGATAAGTAACTGGTAACACAATTAACGAATATACACACATTAGTCATCAGTTCAAAATTAGAGACCGTTATATCTAAATCATAGGGTTTTCTTTCTTAGCTGTTCAGCACGTGTCCATAAGGTGCCGTTCTGGTTGAAAAGTCCAATTCAATGAATAATATACTTAAAGATGAAACACGTTTACTTAATAAATAGTTTGTTTGTAATTAAACACTAAGAAGCTACACAAAGGAATATCTGTGCTATTCCCACTACGGGTATCGAAACCTGGATTTCAACGTATAATTCCACAGACTTATCACTGTACCACTGGAGAAAGGCTAATAAATTATAGAAACAAAATAGCTATTATTATTATAGGCGGCTGAAAGTATTTATATTGGTGGGGCACCGTATTTGCTAAATCAATCGTGACCATTAAATTCAAAACAGAAACAGTGACTTTTATGACAGGTACACACAAGTCTCAATTCCCCATTCACAGTTTTACAAAAATTCATATTTCCCATTCAAAGGAGGCACTTCGGTACCGGGTCAAAATGGGATCACGTGCCCACTACGGGTATCGAAACCAGGATTCTAGCGTTATAAGTCCGCAGACATACCACTGTGCCACAGTTTTGGAGAAAGGAAAAATAAATCACTATTACACAAGAATATACACCCTAAAATATAACTACTTATTGATAATTAAATCACATACGCTTTTCAGGCTTTCCTTCTTTCTTTTCTTTTTATCCCGACAGGTGTGTAGTTTTAAGTTTTTAAAAGGAAAGAAACTTTCCCCAGCTGGGGTGTTCGGGGATTTTAATATCCCTCTTCGCCCCAATCATGCTGATTACTTTTATTTAGAATGGGCTTTTAATAATTGTACTAACAAGAGGGTTTCTGATTAATAGTTCGTGGATTTAGATTATTGAAACTTGTCAGAGTTTTAAGATTGTAATCATGATTAAAATTAAAAGGAGGCAAAGATGGCGAAGTGAAGGCCGAGGCTCTCATTCCGGACTTTGACATTTATGGACAAAGACAAAGGATTACGGCACATAGTCAGAATTCATTCAGAAATATTACAGTCTTAACCCCTTATTAGATAAGTTTCTAAGGTATAAATACTTGAATTAAAATGTGTCTAATATTCATTTCTGAGTTACTGTGTTTTCTATATACGTTTTATTTGTTTCTTTTATATTAAAGCCGTAAAGTCACATTAGGCTGAATAGCGGATTTTCTCGTCGTAAGTCTGTAAACTTACCGCTAACCACTTGTGTTTAATCGCTAAAAGAAAGTAAGGAAATATATTTGACCACTGAATCGGATAACCAATTAAATCTAATAAAGGAAACTGAACTAACAATAATAGTTCTCTGTCACATAAAGCATGTAGTCTAATATATTTGTTTACAATATAAAAAATCTGTGAAACTAAAAATCCTTCATTTCAATCATTAATTAAAACTTCTCAATCTACAGCGCCACCTCATCCTTAAAAAATGCCCTCACCCGATGACTCAGCGGTAAGCTTTAAAGCTTATAGTATTTTAAATTTGGGGTTCGATTCCTGCTGTATGCAAAGCACAGACAGCCTATTGTACAGCTTTGTGCTTAACAACAATTTAAAAAAATCAGTTAAAATATTTGGTAAAATAGGATTTTATTTTTCAAATAGTTATATAAATTTGTTTAGTTTTCCGCTCATATTTATGAGTTTAAAAAGATTCAAAACTGTCAGAGGTAAAAATGTTGTCAATAACTAAATTGATGATCGCATCTGCAAAATTGAGCTCCCTGAGTGCGCTATAAGAGTAACGGTCAAACCCCACTATTTGATTAGAGTAGCGAAAGTGTTGGCGGTAGGTGCTGTTCAATAGTTACTATCAGCTCAAAATTAGGGTCTGCTTTGTGACGATAGCCATTTATGTAGCTTTGAACAAAAATTCTGAAACAAAACAGATGATATTTTTTCCAGACATACAGCTCGAATTATTGCAAGGAGTTTTATGCACGAGTTAACCGCAAGGTGTAATTAAGTTTCGTCGATTATTTTGTGACAGAAGTCTTAAAACAAATTAAGTTATTTGATCGTATAATGAAATAAAAATCTAATAAGCGAAACAAAAAGTTTTTTAATCATACGACGAACCATGATTACTTGAACTTTAGTAGTTGTGCCTCGGATTGTGTTAATCAATTACTTAAGACTGTAGAAATATTTGTTCAATAATTGTGGTGTTAATCTAGCTCGGAAAATATTCATACACACAGGAGCAGTGTATCATGTTATTGTAATTTACATGAGAGAAATTCTATCATGTGGTTCAACTGAGAAATTCAGGAAATATGACTTGAAGTGTTAAGGCACTTTAAAGAGTATTATAATTACCACAAAAAAAATTCTGAATTCAAATTATAACCAGTAAACAGACAAAGGCAAACAATCCATAACTATATCACTAAAATTAACGGAAACCTGAAATTTGTTGTACCTGAAATCAAGTAATCTTTGTAAGAGGGTAATCTTTATTAATTATTATTACGTTACAATCTTGTAGGTCAACTTGAATTTAATAATTAAGAGGAATATATATTTCGATTATCAAAGTTCTTGTTTGAATATGTATAGAAAATTAATATTGTTAAAAACAAAAGGCTTTTATGTCATAGTTGAGCGAGACGAGAGTATAATGTCGACTTTTAAAACTCTGTCTAATCGTATTCTTGAAACAAAAAATACAGTTAAAATATGTGAACATAATCAAATTTCCAATACAGAGTTTAAGGTATCAAAGTGAATAATTTGGATTTTTTTGGGGGAGTTTGCGTTTTGTTAAGCACAAAACCACACAATGAGGTATCCGTGTTCTGCCCACTGCGGATATTGAAACCTGATTTTTAGCGTTGTAAGCCCTCAGACTTGCCGCTGAGCTACCGGAGGGATCTACTTGTAAAACACTTTCTTCAAAATTAAGAATAAGTACACCTGTACGGGAAAAGAAAACTTAAATATACAGGGAACATTTAAAATATCCCATATAATCAACATTCTGGCAATATACTTGCTGTTCACGTAACAAAGGATAAATGCTAACTTTGTGCAAGCGTATATGCAGTTTTTATTGTTATTGTTTTCGACAGACTAATTTTTGATTTACTGTCAGTCTCGAAAGCAGGTCATCGCAATAGAAAATCTTAATAATTTTTCAGTTATGTCAGTAGATTATTATTAACCTGTTTTTTTTCTCAACAATGCTTTTGCTGTAGTCGGTAGATATACATTCGGAAGTAAACGCGTTATTTCCGGGTCGATTTATATAGGAAGAGGAAATAAGAGTATCGATGGGAATTTTACTGTTTGCTCCAAAGAAATATAAGATAAATTAATATTATACCCATCATGTCAACCGTTAATTCCATGCTATTCAACGTAAGTAAACGGAAGCTTAGTATTGTTCAACACAATCTGGAAATCTGCAATGTTTCAGTTAAATCTATGTATATAAGCAGATTTGTTTGTATGTCCGGTTCGCAAATTGTTATAAGAAGCTTGTTGAACAAGTTTCTGTTAAATTTAGTAAATGAATTCAGGTGGACCACCTAAGATCGATTTTAAATGGATAAATAATCAAACCTAAAATTCGAGCTTTGGATATCAACCGTTAGACCTGTTATGTTTCAGATAAATCTATGTATATATATAAGCAGATTTGTCTGTCTGTCCGGTTCACAAGTTGCTATGAGGAGTTATAAGATTCGAGCTTTTCGCAACATCACTTCAGTTTTGCTAACTTACTGCCGCGAATGAGGGAATAATTGAGCGAAGAGGTCGTTCATAACATATGTGAAGCACACACATAAAACGAAAGTGACGTTTAATACTGCACGTAGCACGGGTGACTTTGCATTGGACGTACGACGCTTGTGCTACAGTTCACAACAGTGAAGAGAAAGCATTCCACGCCCCAATATATATCATTGATCTTTAAGCCTGGTTACTTTTATATGAGTTAAGCAAGTATTGTTTCTTCGTGGATTTATGAAGTAATTAGTTGAGTTGTTCAATATTACGTCTCGATTAACACACTCTGTTGAGATTTTCACCAATCTAATTCGCGGCTGATGTCAAAATACATGCTACTTCTTATGATAATCTGCGTCAAAAATCTTATCTACAAAAATCAGTTACTTTAATTAACTATAAACAAGCAATATGGAATTATTTGCAATAAAAAATGGAGATATTTTATTTTTTTATTTTGAAAATTATAGATTTAACGTATCACATAAATAATCACAATTCCTCGCTTTTCACCACGCGTGGATTTAGCGTAAAAACGAAAGATCGTAAATAGATTATCCAAAGATCTTAAAATGATTCGAAAAGTTTATAAGCCCTTTGACAGATATGCCCCTCTATAAAATACACATTTGTTCTCATTCACAAGGGCCAAACTGTGGGTTGGGTGGCCTGAGCCACGATAGGGCGCTGAAACCCGCTTCGCAACTCTTCTTCTGTGGAGAGTTATAAGTGTGACATTCAGTCTCGTTATCTAGTTATGATCTAAATTAACGAAGATTATCACTGAATCTTGGGATTTCTGACCTAGCTGTTTAGCTAGTGTGTCGCACAAGATACTATTCAGACTGAAATCATCAAGAATAAGTTTTTAAATGTTAATACTAGTTATATAAAATTTCATCCTACAAGTCATTAAAACGGTTAGTACTAATTTGTATAAATAATGTAAACCTCTCATTTCAGAAATCACATAAATGGTACAAGTCATTCGTATCTTCCGTAGTTTCTGTCTTTTCGTTTAGTACTTTTTCTCTATCAAAAGTATAATCAATGCTTCTATCAGATAACATTAAAACACAAGTAAAAGCTCTCTTACACTCTAGTTTCACAATCGATTAAAAATTTATAAACTAGTTAGCAGACAGTTCCTTTTCTGGAGAGGATAGCTTTCAATACTTAACTTGATAAATTGAATACTTGACTGTAATCCTGCTCTGATAAAAAAGCGTTACAATGGCACCCTTTAAATGAGGATCATGTTCGCTGCCTTTTTTTTTTGTCATGTATTTCAATGTGTAAAGCTGTTTCATTTTCGCACACGATTCCGAGACTTTCTTTCATATATTATCACCTGCAATAACTTTTTCAAACACACTGAATGAAAGCTAAAGAAGACAAAGTTCACCGAACGTTGCGACGTCTACGCAAGTAAAAAAAAAAAAGAGTGCTACCTTTGAATTACAAAAGTAGAAAAAAGATCTATTTAATTGAGTTAAGTAGGGAAGGCCGGTACAGCTTTAAGAAATCGGAATTCATAACCAAAAATAATAAAATTCAATGAATGTTATAATTAAAAATATGTCAAATTTAGAAAAACTAGAAGAAAAAAAGAATCTTGCAAAATCAACGAAAATCCCGAATCTTACAATCAAATATTTAAAAAATAAAAATATGTGTACTCTTAGAGGAAAATATTAACATAATGTAACTCTTAAAAAAAACTGATTAAGATTGTTAGATTTTACTTCCATTGAAAGTCAGATTAAATTTATTGATAAAGGTAAGTTAAGACAGGGAAGTTTAAATAATCGTAAATGTAGTTTTTGTAATGATAAAACCTGTTCAAAGATCAATTATCTAGCTAATCATTGAAGACAGTAACAATAACAAGAAATGTGAGGAAAATTAAAGAAAATACCAGAAGTATATTCTTTGTAAGGATGGTCTATTCAAGCTAGAACAAACATAGAAATGCAAGATCAAACAAAACAGAACTTAAATAAATCAGCTTTTTTTTGTAAATCAAGGGCAGACCAATAGATGAGTTCTATTAAATATACGGTAAGGATAAGATACTGTACAAATTTTCTTTAATTAGTTTTCTATCTTTCTCTATTATTCGAATGTTTTCGTTAAATGTGCGCCTAAGTGCGAGTCTAATGTATATTTTAATTTACAAGTAAATGAAAAAATCTGACAAACAGAAAGCTAAATGAATGAACGGCCAGGAATAGATCAAGCTCTTAGGATCATTATTAAGTGGTTGCCTGGATGAACAGAACTAATGATGCTTTCCACGTCCAACATCCCACCCATGCGACAGAAAATCTTCCTAAATAGCGGTCTTATCGATTTTCTAAGGTTCAGGTAAGCTCAGCGACCCCATGATTCCGTATCTCTCACGTATATACTCTGAACGAGCCTCTTCTTGCTGTATCTCTATATGTCAGGGAAAAAAATGCCCCCGTCTTCGGTAAATACAGCTAGGGCAAGCTACATTTTTTTTTCTTGACATTACAGGAGAAAAACAAGAGGGAATCCTCAATAGCCGCGGTACTTCAAACTCTTTTAGGCAGGATTAGAGTAAATTAATCTATGGGACCTTGGGTGTGGTCAATAAATCAATCAAAAGGGTTTGACCTCCTGAGTCTAAAATTGTAATTAAATCTCAAATCGGTCAAGAGATGAAGGGGCTATAAACTATAACCTTGTACTTGAAAAAAAAAACAAAAAACTCAGAGCCATTCTATGAGCCGCTATGTTTGTTCGTTTGCTTGTAATTAAGCACAAAGCTACACAATGGGCTATCTGTGCTTTGCCCACCACGGGTATCGAAACCCGGAGTCTAGCGTTGTAAGTCCGCAGACATACCGCTGTGCTACTGGGGGGCGAGCGCTATGTCGTGAGCAACAAACTAAAATGTAGCGTAGTTCATCTAAATACAAGCAAATCTCTTGATTTAACAAATATGGTTCTCAAGTAAAGCCTGCATTGCCTTAACTTATAATCACATAAATCGTATTAGAGTCTGCCGAAAACCATTTGACGTTATTATAAAAAAAAAGATAAATGTACCTCTGATATAAGGAATACTTTCAATAAACTGCTTGTAGTCGCATATTTCAAACAAATATTAAGGGTACTAGTACAGTTATTACACTATGTTGCTTCAACAGCGGTTTGATGTTGATTTTCAAATATACCTAACATTACTCAGAGGTAATCCGAATCTTTTAAGCCTAGTTGTAATTAAGATATATACTTGAGTTGAGTAATAATTTGGTAAAGTTTGGATTATTCCAGACATGACCACAAGTAGAATAATAGGTGTCAGAAGGGGTGCAGGAATTATTATAAAGCACAAATAATGTGAATAATATATTTTAACTGTATTTGTTCTCTATGTTTTGCTTCTTTTGTTGATATTATAATTTTTTAACTCTAAACGGCACCTTTTGCTTATTAGGGATAAGCGGTAAGGTCAGATACTCCTAGGACTGAAGTAGTGGCGCATCGAATTGTAAGAAATTGATTGGAGGGAGGGCAGAAAGTCATCAATACCCGCTGCCACAATGATACTGTTGAGATCTTTGGATAGAATAATGGGACTAGTTGTCACTTTTATAACACCCCCATAATTGATAGTACAAAGCGTGTTAAGCTTCATCACTTCTCGATCTTGTACATCAGAAACTTTGATCCGCAGGCCAAAACCCTAATTACTAGACCACACCCAGTCCTTATGTCATGTTTATCATACAATACAAAATGGGGTCTTTGTCACCATTGTCCTATACTTTTGTACATTTTGATGTTCATCTTCTAAATGGTAAGGGAATAAGATGTCGTTCATTCTTAAGATGTGATAGATCTAGATTTAAAAAACGAACTAAAACCTTGCACGACACATAAAAAACTATGTGATTATTTAAAGAAAGCATCGTCAACTGATGAAAGAGTTGAAAGGAATTAATCCCACAAAGAGATATTAAAGAAAAATGGCTAAAATAAATTTCTTAGGCCTAATGCTCTTAAGTCTGAAATGTAAAAAATATTTGTTTCTTTTTTGCTTTTAGTAAGCACAAAGTTGCAATCTATCTGAGCTCAGTGCACCATCGGGGTGAACATTGAATTTTATCGTTTTGAACCCCAAAACTTCCAGCTGAGCCACGGGGGAAGAATTAATAAATTATGAACAAAGTGTTCAATAAATTAACAATTGAATTAATATTGTTAACACAAATAAGATTTTTATACTTATAAATACTTAAGCTTCAACGAAATATATTTTCTAAAATAATGCTCCACCAACTAAAAGATATCCTATAAAACTGCACAAAATACTAACCAATGGAGAGAAATGTAACACAAGTCAAGTATTCAAGTTTAAGTTTGAACTATTAGTCATTTTATAGTAAATACACCTAACCAACAACATTAATAAAGACTTTATATTGTTTAAACGTCTAATGAAGCAATACATGAATATTGTATAGGAAGTAATGAACTATCTTCAAGTACACAAATAAAGACCTGACAATAAACTCAAGCAACTGATTCAATGATATTACTGGTCTGGAAAAATGGTTTTATAAAAACATTGAAATGTGTATATCAATGAATATGCCTGCCCAGAGGGTTTTGGTTTATTTACCAAGGTTACACAGAGGGTTTAGGTTTGGTCATAAAATGCCCTTTAATTTTTGCTATAACTTCTATTATTTGTTAGCCTAATCAGTTCTGCTTAATGTCTAAACTGACTGAGTCAATTTTTCTAGGTCTAATCTGTCGTCATCGTCATTTTCTTTTCAGTTTATCTTTTTCCAAATCTGTTGTTAATTATTATTTCATTGTATAATTATATATGTCATTATCGATTATGATGTAGTTTCCTTTTCTTGTATGTATATATATATAAGCATTATTTGATTTAGCGCAAAATTACCTACAGGCTGCGTTCTGTCCACCGCAGGGAATCGAACCCCTGATTTTATTTAGCATTGTAAGTCTTTTAGCATGCCGCTGACCAACTGGGGGACTATATATATATATAATAAAGCATTTCCACTACATGGTATGGTATGTATTTTACGTTATAACATTATAGCTTTTTAAATATTTCTAGATTTTTTCGGCTATTCTTTTTCACAAATCAACCCTAATGGCTTACTAAAACGAATAAATTTTATTGTCGCTAAAACAAAAGAGCTGATTCTTAACAGCTTTCCTCTTATTTGATAAATATTACATGACTTGTCTGGTGTGGGCATGGAGATGCATCACACAATCTTTCCTGATAGTCATTAACAGTTTCTGGTGCGGTAGGAGTTACATCTGCGCTGAATGTTGTCAAGAGCTTAAGATTTTATTATAATTAAAGTATACAAGTAAATCAAATTGTCGCTTTAAGGCATAATTTAACTTCCTCTACAAAGTGCATGTTATTACTTAATAGATGTATCAGTATAGAAAATATCAAGTCTACCTTAAAGAATACTTACAAACACTCAAACCCTGTACAATCTTTCAATATATCTTAGTTTCCTTATAGCTCCTGCAAACATAAGTTACTTAGATTTTGGCATTTACAAACTCCAGAACATATTTTATTAATATAGAAATTAAGATTG